>NC_043012.1:54329131-54339131 GCF_006345805.1 Octopus sinensis | reverse complement strand
CGATGCTGGTGTGTTTACGTCCCCGTAAGTTAGCGGTTCCGCAAAAGAGACCGATAGAATAAGTACTAGGCTGACAAAGAATAAGTCCTGGGGTCGATTTGCTCGACTAAAGGCGGTGCTCCAGCATGGTCGCAGCCTAGTCACAGAAACAAGTAAGAGATAAAATATAAACGATGTCGCTTATAGATTTAGAAAACGCTTGTGTAGACACAAGCAACGATGAACGGTTACGTTAAGACATCTTACAAAGGATCAGGTTTAGATTCTAAGACATCTTGATCATAAAACCGTTTTATTGTGTAGACTTAGGTTAGTTATAATCGAAAAGAGTTTTATTCAAAAGAGTTCCATCTGTAACCATCTCGACTGTTGAATTACTTAGAACTACATTGTCCAATGCGTCTATCTTTTATTTTTAAAGTAGGCTGCGATCTGAGGTAGATTTGGCATCCGTTTCTAACATGTCAAACGACAACGTAGACATGATAAATGTTTTTAATAACGGTTTTGACTTAAGATCGAATCAATAGAAATTTTCATTTTATTGCAAATATTTTAGTGACGTAAATAGAAAAAATTTTAAGTATATTCAACAATCAATTAAGACTTTGATACATTTTAAAGTTAAAGTTGACCAAGAAGTATTAATAAAACAGAAATTGTGAACAAACCGTTGGTAGCATTGATGGCATTGATGTTGGCAGTGATAGCTGCAGTGCTGCTGTTGCTGCTGTTAGTGTTTTTGTTGTTGTTGTTGTTGTTGTTGGTGGTGGTGGTGGCGGTTTAGTGGCCTGTAGTTATGTATCGGTTTGGAAATAGGACGAAAGCCGTATTAAAGTTATTAATAAATGGCGAGATAATTTGACTGAATAAACAGGTCGACCAAGGTTACTTTAAGATATTAAAAGCAACATAAAGATATAGGTGTTTCAGTTGGTCCCGAGATTATACACACACACACACACACACACACACACACACACACACACACATATATGTATGTATGTATGTATGTATGTATGTATGTATGTATGTATGCATATATTTATGAATGTGTGTGTATATATATATATATAGATAAGAAAGTTGGTTTATATATATATATATATATATATATATATATATATATATGTAGAAGGCGCAGGACTGGCTGTGTGGCAAGTAGCTCGCTTACCAACCACATGGTTTTGAGTTCAGTCCCACTGCGTGACACCTTGGGAAAGTGTCTTCTACTATATAAACGGAAACTGAAAGAAGCCCGTCGTATATATATATATATATATATATTATATATATATATATATATATAATATATATATGATGTGTGCGTATATGTTTGTGTGCGTGTTTGTACCCCAACATCGCTTGACAACCGATGCTGGTGTGTTTACGTCCCCGTAACTTAGCGGTTCGGCAAAAGAGACCGATAGAATAAGTACTAGGCTTACAAAGAATAAGTCCCGGGATCGACTTGCTCGACTAAAGGCGGTGCTCCAGCATGGCCGCAGTCAAATGACTGAAACTAGTAAAAGAGTAAAATAGTATATATATATATTATATATATATATTTTATCCCAGTAAATAACCACAGCATCTTGTCTTGGCTACACGCGGGTGGAAGGGGGCAGGTGACACAAACTTTCATTCACACTTTGAATTTCGTGGTACTGGTAATGCTTTGGCTCGCTCTGACATTGAGTTGAGATGTTGCCTTCTAGTATCTCAAAATTTAATATACAATTATTCATAATTGTAGTATCCTACGCTGATGAGAAAAGAAGTTTGGGTAAGGTAGAATTATCTAATTCTTATGCTTTCCTAAAACTTGATTTCGAAACGTACGTCCGTAGGTGACTTAAAATTGTATGATAGATTGCCGTCATTTCATTCTCTCTTACCTGTCTGTGTTTGCCATTCAAGTGCTATATTTTTACTGAGATCTCCCTTTTAGTAGAAAGAATAGCTATAACTCTTTGACTGCTATTTCTAAATTCGGTGTGTGGTGAGGCAATTCGTTGCTAAACCCTTAATTGCTATATATATATATATACACATATATCAAAATTATAACAGAGTGTACTCTCCCTTTCCCGATGAATTACCTACGTAGTTTCCCCTTTTGCACTTGTATTTGACTGGGTTAGTCTACCAGTTAGGATTCTGTAGAGTATCCTCTGCAACGTTCTTCTCACAGTTTCGCCACTCTACCAATTGCTACTTCTTTCTATTTGCTCATAACCGTAATGTCATGGGTTAGATTTCGGAACTAGGTTATGCTTTATGTCTTCGAGCGAGATACTCTACTTTAATCTGTTCATTTGAAAATAGGCGCCAGCAATAGTTGTGGATTAACCCTGGTTTCTGGTGGCCTGTTTAGAGTGGGCTATGTGCTCTCTGTTATTCAAATACTTCGAAAACTGAGTTAAACTCTGGCCTAATGAACCTAAAGACTTAAGACTGACTTTAACGCTCTTCTTGGATGCTGTCTGTAGAATTTACTCAATGACAAGCAGCCGAACTCTTTACCCTGGTCCTCTCTCGATTGACGAGATTTCCTGCAGCCATTGACCTACAAGTACACAGTTTGGGCATTGATTGTATTAGTCACACCAATCGGTGGTGCTGGTGGTGAGGTCTGCACGAGCTATAGGTATTTTTTCTTCCCTCCTGATTAGCTTGTGAAAATATAATTGCTTCTCCACTCTCTTAGGATCTCTGTCGGTCAATGTTGATAAGTTATCTACGCCTGTATGTGTAAAATTGAGCAAGATTTTTTTGTATGTTGTAGATTGACGGTTGATCTCCTATGCAAGTCTTCTCTCCACGGTGCCGATGCTTTTCAAGAGATAGACTGCCGCCTTGGGTTAATATTATTTGGCAACAGTGCCGTGGTAAGGCGGCAAGCTGGCAGAAATGTTAGCACACCGGACGAAATACTTTCCGGTCTGCCGTTACGCTCTGAGTTCAAATTCCGCCGAGGTCGACTTTGCTTTTCATCCTTTCAGGGTCGATTAAATAAGTACCAGTTACGTACTGGAGTCGATGTAATCGACTTAATCCGTGTGTCTGTCCTTGTTTGTCCCCTCTGTGGGTAGTAAAGAAATAGGTAGATGTTGCCATCAGAACGCAAAGAGTCGGAGCAGATTCTATTGAGTATCCTCGCCAACGCTATCATAGTTTCGCAACTCTACCACTTTCTACCTCTTTATAAAGTTGATCGCGGCAAGATTTGATCTTACAGAGCAGACAATCGGAACAAACATCACGAGACCTTTTATTCAGCGCTCTAACGATTCTGCCAACCCATTGCATTCATACACCAGTGACATAAATAAATTATTTACATTTTCATTCTTCGATGAAAAACTTTGCTCGAAACGTCTGATACTTTCGTTCTTTACAGCTACACAAGTCTACCTTAGTATTCCATTAACTATTGATTCTTTTCTGTCGCAGACCAGCACTAATTTCCATGAATTCTGGTGATATTTAATTATCACTTTAAGATAGATCTGAATAAATAATCAGTAAAGAAAGACAACATTTATGCACGCGATAAATCCTTTGTTGATGATAACAAATATTTCTCAGTTCGTCACACTAAAATGATTCGCTAAAATGCTTTATTCACATCTGATTCCATTTGTAAAAGTAAATTTCTACATAAATTGAAGGTAATATGTGTCAGAATAATGGAAACTAAATAAGTTCTACTTTTTCTTTTGTGAATCAATCAAATTGCAATGTTTCAGTTGGCGTCGTTTCCTCTTCGTACTTGTTCCCGTGGCAACACTCGACTGCAATTAACCTTCGGTCTTGTATGTTTATTATAGACATTGCGAGTTTCTATTTGTCTGTAGTTAAAAGATGAGGCCTTTTGTTTGTTAATTCAGACGGTAAGAGTGAAAGAAAGAAAGATAGATAAATAGATAGATAGATAAATAGATAGATAGATAAATAGATAGATAAATAGATAGATAGATAATAGATAGATAATAGATAGATAGATAAATAGATAGATAAATAGATAGATAAATAGATAGATAAATAGATAGATAAATAGATAGATAGTTGATAGATAGATAAATAGATGGATAAATAGATAGATAAATAGATAGATAGATAGATAAATAGATAGATAGATAAATAGATAGATAAATAGATAGATAGATAAATAGATAGATAGATAGATAAATAGATAGATAGATAAATAGATAGATGATAGATAGATAGATAGATAGATAAATAGATAGATAAATAGATATATAAATAGATAGATAAATAGATAGATAGATAGATAAATAGATAGATAAATAGATAGATAAATAGATAGATAAATAGATAGATAGATAAATAGATGGATAAAGATAGATAAAAAGATACAGAGAGGGAGGAAGTGAGAGAGAACGAAAGGTATAGAGAGCAAAAGAGTGAACAAAAGATAGAGATGAGTGAAAGAGAACGTAAGAGATAGAAATAAAGAGGACGAAAAAGAGAGAAGACGAAAGAAAGAGAGAGAGAGAGAGAGAGAGAGATCGAAAGAGGTAGATAGATAGATAGACTAATAGATAGATAGTGAGAGAGAGAACGAAGGTTACAGAGAGGGAAAGAATGAACAAAATAGAGAGACAGAGGGAGAAAGGATGAAAGAGATAGAGTGAAAGAAGGAGAAAAGAGAAAACGAAAAAGAGAGGACGAAAAAGAGAGGACGAAAAAGAGAGAGAAGACGAAAGAGAGATAGGCTGAAGGAGAGAGAGAGAGAGAGTAAAGGAAACCGAACGAAAGCGAGACCGAGAGAGAAGATTAGAGAGACAGAAAAAGAAGAGGAAAATTGAAGATAGGAAGAGAGAAAGAAAAGGAGCATTTGGGAAATCTGTGTTCGTTTCCTATGAGGAAATCTCTCGGGAATAAAGGTTAGAGTATAATCGTATTTAGTTAAAGAATGATTTATGAGGGGTTATAACATGAAGAAATGCCTATATTTTCATCGACACATGCATGCACCTATCTATCTATCTATCTATCTATCTATCTATCTATCTATCTATCTATCTATCTATCTATCTATCTATCTGTCTGTCTGTCTGTCTGTCTGTCTGTCTGTCTGTCTGTCTGTCTATCTATCTGTCTGTCTGTCTGTCTGTCTGTCTGTCTGTCTATCTATCTATCTATCTATCTATCTATCTATCTATCTATCTATCTATCTATCTATCTATCTATCTACACGCACACACTCACACAAATATACATATATATATATATATATATATATACACACACAATATCTATAAATACAAAAATAAGAAAACTTCATTTGATCTCATATTTCTAGTTTATAGTTTAGTCAGGTGGAAAAGCAGCGCCGATGACCCTTCCCAGGGCCTCCGAGACCGATAGAAGGAAGAGTGAAGGGAAATTATCCTAAATTCGGAGATCTGAATCGAAAGCCTGCAACAGAATGAATTCCTCGGCTAAAGGTATCCAAGGGACAAGTGTTGGCATTAAACCGGGCTGCAGACTAAGTCTCTTATCCAGGCAGGACACGGTGGGATTTGAACGCGTAACGAATATGTATGTATGTATGTATGTATGTATGTATGTATGTATGTATGTATGTATGTATGTGTGTATGTATGTATGTATGTACGTAGATGTCCAAGGGACAAGTGTTAGCGTTAAACCGGGCGACAGATTAAGTCTCTTATCCAGGCAGGACACGGTGGGATTTGAACGCGTAACGAATATGTATGTACGTACGTATGTATGTACGTAGATATGTATGTATGTATGTATGTATGTATGTATGTATGTATGTATGTATGTATGTATGTGTGTATGTATGTATGTATGTACGTAGATGTCCAAGGGACAAGTGTTAGCGTTAAACCGGGCGACAGATTAAGTCTCTTATCCAGGCAGGACACAGTGGGATTTGAACGCGTAACGAATATGTATGTACGTACGTATGTATGTACGTAGATATGTATGTATGTATTTATGTATGTATGTATGTATGTATGTATGTATGTATGTATGTATGTATGTATGTATGTACATCTCTTTTATTTTTTTAATTATTATAAATCTTCCTCTGTGGAGGGAGCCAGTTTTCAACAAAGATACAAGGCTCCATCTTTGGGATGTAGTTAACAGACAAATTCACGTTTGGAACTTGAGAAAAGTCTTGCATATTTTTACTGTTCCTCTCACAGTTTGCGCTTGTAATGCACGAATTAGCCGGTCAATTTCTTTTTCTGAAAATCCCAGTTTATCCAGATTCTCCTTCAAGCATTTACTAACAAAACCTAGTGCTCCAATTATTGTTGGTATGAATATGAGTTTATAGTCTGGATATAGAAACTGGAGATTTCGAAGCAGCTGTCCATAGATATCCTCTTTTCCTTTGATTTTCAAAGAGATATTTATATCTGCCTGGCAGCTGACCTGTATGATGGTACATACCATTGCCCCTCTGTCCCAAACAACAATATCCGGCCTGTTATGCTTACATTTGACAGAAGTTCTGATGGGAATATTCCACCAGTATTCCTTGAGTTGGTGTCTGTGAATGTATTCCATAGCAGAGAGATTTTCTAAGTTTGTGTTGTGTGTGTGTATGTGTATGTATGTACGTATGTGTGTATTTATATATGTTCTCCTTGCAACATAGGCTCATGAAGCCGGTGTCCCGGATTCTGCGGCATATATATATCCCTATTGGATGGGACGTCAATCCCTCTTAGAATGACTCTCTTTTGCCGGCTGATTGAACTGGAACAACGTCAAGAACACAACACATCGTCTTATGCAGGAATCGAAACCACAACCTTACGATAGCGAGTGCAACACTCTAACCACTAAGCCACGCGCTTTCACGTACTTCTTAGTGGTACCAGTTATATAACACACACACACATGCATACACACATGTGCACGCGCACATACGTCTATGCGACGGGCTTCTTTCAGTTTCTGCCTATCAAATGCACTCACAAAGCTTTGGTCGGTCCGAGGCTATAGTAGAAGACACATGCCCACGGTGCCACGCAGTGATACATACATACATACATACACACATACATGCATACATACATGCATACATACATGCATAATGCATACATACATGCATACATGCATACATACATACATGCATACATACATATACATACATGCACACACACATACATACATACATACATACATACATGCATACATACATATACATACATACATACATATATATATATGCCGTTTGGTAAACGGGCTTTTACAGACGGCTTTTCGATGTCCCCATTGGCGGCGTCATACTTATCTTACATATAAATGACACCTAAGACAATTAACACATTGTTACCCTATTAAAATGAAAATAATTTTTTGGAAATAATTTTTGAAAAAACTTTTTAAAAAATCTATGAATAACTCTTGCAAGGGGAAATTACTCCCATTAGGCGATTGGTCGGTTTTTTGGAAGCAAACGCTGGAATTATATATACCCTTATGATTCTTTGACGATGTTAATTTTTAGACAAGCAGGCCTAGACGAACACACGAACACAGAATTTTTTCAGCCGCCTGACAGGTTTTTTCAGCAGTGCTCATTATCTAGCGCCCCTCGCCAACATACGGCCGCGCACACATAGGCTAGTATACACATACATGCTTTTAGGTAGGTTTTGTCTCGCCCCTAAAATACACCCTGTATTCTTAAAATATTCAGAACATTAGTTTTGGTCACACAGAACATCTCCACACCCCTTGTTCTCATTAATTCCTCACCTACTAGATTTGACCGCGGCCTGACCTGTAATTATTCCAACGGACCTTTTGTCGGCCCCCAACCAACCCCCCGATTTCAACGTACATTGATAACAGTTTAACCATGGGTTCTTAAGGAGCGTCCTCGTTCGAATTGCTTTGCTGCGCCTCTGTTTTGTTTTGTTCTGTCAACGTAATTCCTGGTTTTTCCTGAAGAGAAAGCTGCAATATGGTATCCTTATTTAATCAGAATTTGGAAAATTGTGGCCTTTGAAACATGTGTAGAATGTAATAAAAGGAATTCTGTACAATCTTCGTTCAACTCCATTTCTTCCATTCACTAATTATATATATATATATATATATATATATATATATATATATATATATATATATATATAACGGGAAGGTTTACGAAAATAAACAAAAGACGAAGGCAGGTGGAGTACAAACAAACAATGTATATATATATATATATTATATATATATATATATATATATATATATATATATATATAGCTTTTGCTCTGTGTTTGCGCAATGTAATTAAGTGTTCCTCTGAAGAATCAATGTGGATCTTCATCCACATGCTCAATGGACACTCACTTCGGTGAATAAAAATAACCAAAATGGAGTAAAGTGCGTAGTAAAGAATTGGTATTAAATCTACCTTCTTTAGCATACATTTTCCAACACACACACACACACACGCACACACACACACACACACACCACACACACACACACACACAACACACACACACACACACACACAACACTCACATATATACAGGTCCGTAGGAATGAGCGCCTGTACTCAATAACAGTAGCAAAATTGCTGATTTCTTTTTTTTTCCATTAACTGGTATTTCTAAGCTTCATAGTTACCGTGGAGAGGCAGCAGCTCTGCTAAAAAGCGCTCACCTTTGGAATACGCTAGATGAAACCGAAGAGAAACGATGGATACACAAATCTCAGCTTGAAATAGCATTTTTTCATAAAACTGGGTTCCACATTTGTCAACTGGCAACATCACCACTTTAATTTATAATCTCAGCTGGATGAAATCAAATTATGATGTTATTTACATAATGGATTGGTAAAAAAAGAGGAAAAAAGATGTGAGAAAAAGAAAATAAATACAATCATATTGTGTCAACACATTTTTAGTTCTCTCTCGCTTGCTTCACAGTTTTTCAAAAATCTCGAGCAATCTAACTGTCAGAATTTGTTTAGGTATGAAATGTTTTAATGTATCTTTAGAAAAGAATGTTCAAATAAAATCACATGAATTTGTTGTATATTTACATTCACACACACACACACACACACACACACACACACACACACACACACACACACACACACACACACACACACACATGCACACACACACACACGCACTCATACACACATTTATATATACAGCCACATTTATATATATACATCCACATCTACACATGCACATACACATGCGTACATAAACAAGTACACACATACATCGATGTATACATACAAACATACATACGTGCAAACATACATACATACATACATACATACATACATACATACATACATACATACATACATATATAGGTACATGCATAATTTGACTATAAATCTCATTTGTACCTATCATCATAAGTTATGTGCCAACAAATTTACACAAAAACCTAGAAATATTAGGTTTTTCGAAGAAAGAGAATTCTGCAAATCTAATTTATTAATAGCTCAGTAAAGATTTGTAAGATATTCCGAAGTTTCTCCATCTGATTTTCTTTAGGTGAATATATGCACACGCTTATGTGTATGCATCGACAGTTCAACGGACACATCAACTCAACCACATAGTTACAAACACTGGGAACTCTCTGAACTCAAAATGTCGTCTCTTTCTTTATTCGTGACGGCTTGAACTATCTTCAAAATTTAAATAAAACTTTAAAAAAATGCATGCATACATACATAGAATGCTAATATGAAATACTGAAGTTACGAGTTACTAGCGAAGATTAAGTCAAGGCACGAGGCCTTCTGGTGAAGCTGATGAGGTCATGTTCACAAAGTGCGGAGTTCGATTCCTGGAGCGTATAATGAGTCCTGTTAATTACTAAGATACTTCATTTCCCTTTGATCCAGTCCACTCAGCACTCTCACCCTGTAGCCCTTACATCCTAAATGTTCGGACGGGTTTAGGTAGGAGGGCCGAGAGGAGACCTGAAACACCCTCGATTCAGAGTGA
>NC_043012.1:54299131-54324131 GCF_006345805.1 Octopus sinensis | reverse complement strand
GCTGAGGTCGATTCATTTGACTAAAAATTCTACAAGGCGGTACACCAGCATGGTCGCAGTCTAATGACTGGAACAAGTGAAAAGTAATATATATATATATATATATATATATATATATATATATATATATATATATATATATATATAGGCGCAGGAGTGGCTGTGTGGTAAGTAGTTTGCTTACGAACCACATGGTTCCAGGTTCAGTCCCACTGTGTGGCACCATAGGCAAGTGTCTTCTACTATAGCCTCGGGCCGACCAAAGCTTTGTGAGTGAATTTGGTAGACGGAAACTGAAAGAAGCCCGTTGCATCTCTCTCCCTTTCTCTCTATATATATGTATGTGTGTGTATGTATATGTTTGTGAGTCTGTGTTTATCCCCCCAAAAACTTAGCGGTTCGGCAAAAGAGACCGATAGAATAAGTACTAGGCTTACAAAGAATACGTCCTGGGGTCGACTAAAAGCGGCGCTCCAGCATGGCCACAGTCAAATGACTGAAACAAGTAAAGGAGTAAAAGAGAGAGTAAGAGTATATATATAAGTATGCATATATATCTTTATAAATACGCATATATATATTCACACATTATATATACATACATATATTTATACTTATGTATATGCATATACATACATACATACATACATACATATATACATACATACATATATTACATATGCATCTATGCATACATTAGACATATTATTGTGTGCATATGTTCAGAAGAAATGCAGTCAGTTTGTGCACTGCTTGTAAGAAATAAATATGTCTGCAAATAATTTCACATGTGTATTTTGTAGACGAGAGAGAGAGAGGGGGAGAGAGAGAGAGGGAGAGAGAGAGAGGGAGAGAGAGAGAGAGAGGGAGAGAGAGAGAGAGAGCTGCCATAGTGTTGCTTCAGACAGAAGAAAACAAAAACACTGAAGGAAATTCTTAATTATGAATTATTAAATCTATTAGAGCAACGCTATTAACCTTCTGATTTATTTAGACAACTCCCGGGATGAACAGAGAGATTGTGTCACGATGAATGCTGGTTACTTAGTGAGTTAGTGAATATTTTATAACCATTTCCTTTTGGACGAGACAAATCTTATTTATATTCTCTTATTATTAAGAATTAAAAATATATATGCACATGTGGAAACACGGAAATATTCACCCAAGTATGACGTATGCAAAGAATGATTCAGTGCAAACTAATAAATATATTTTAGAATGAATGAGCAAAAAAAAAACAAAAAAAACAGGGCTGCCTGCTTCTCATTAATTTTAGAGTTAACTAGGTTTTAATATACTGGGTTGATCAAAAAGTTCGTTCCATTTTTTTTAAAGGAAAGTAAGATGCAAGTTTTAATCACAAAGCGATTTATTCAATCAGTAATATAATTACCATTTCGTTATATATTTTCTGACATCTTGTGAGGAGATCCGTTTTGTGAGCAGACCCCACTCAAAGACCTGTCTGTCTTTATTGGCGGAAAACTCTTCCAGGTGAATTTTTACATCCTCTTTAGAGCTGAAAACCTGTCCATTCAATGAATTTTGAAGAGACTGATGCAGGGGAAATCTGAAGGTGCAAGGTTGGGCGAATAATTGTAGGTGAGTTCACCGTCATCAGTTTACCGTGAAGAACGTTCACCGCGAGGAAAGTTTATTGAAAGGCAAGTTTACCGAGAAAATATATCCAGAGTATTTCTCTATTAATAGTTAAAAACTATTTTATTGGAAACCTCCTCCTAAAAAAACGGTGAATTGATGACGATGAACTTTTTGTGCGGTGAACTCTTTTACTCTTTTACGTGTTTCAGTCATTTGACTGCGGTCATGCTGGAGCACCGCCTTTAGTCGAGCAAATCGACCCCAGGACTTATTCTTTGTAAGCCTACTACTTATTCTATCGGTCTCTTTTGCCGAACTTCTAAATTACGGGGACGTAAACACACCAGTATCGGTTGTCAAGCGATGTTGGTGGGACACACACAGACACACAAACATATACACACACATACATATATACATACATATATACGACGTGCTTCTTTCAGTTTCCGTTACCAAATACACTCACAAAGCTTTGGTCGGCCCGCGGCTATAGTAGAAGACACTAGCCCAAGGTGCAACGCAGTGGGACTGAACCCGGAACCATGTGGTTGGTAAGCAAGCTACTTACCACACAGCCACTCCTACGCCTATGACAACTGATGGCAATAAACTTACCGGACATGTAGGCAAATATGAAAGGTGCAGCAAAATTTCCTAACCAAACCCAAGTAACGTCTGCCGCGTTTGCAAAGAACGGCCTGGCATTGTCGTGATGGAAGCCAATGGCGTTACGGCTAGCAAATGCTGGACTCTTCTGATGGATCGCTGCGCTTAATTTGTCCAACTTCTCACAGTACACATCCGAATTGATAATCTTCTCTGTGGGAAGAAGCTCGTAAAAACAAAAATTGAAAGCATAACCTTCTTCGGATCACGTCCTTCTCCTTCCCCCATGATCGTTTGTGCCTCATAATGTTGTAGACGATCCGTTTTTCGTCCCCTGTCACCATTCTCTTAAAAAAGATCGTTTTCTTCACGCTTCTGCAACGGATCGCAGTTATAGATCTGTTGGGCGAGATTAGCCCCATTCTATTGGTGCGGGATCCAATCATCGAGACCCCTAACGTAACCCATCAAAGGGCAGAGAAACATACATACATACGTACATACATACATTACGGCTGCACCCTCGTTATCGAGTATAGCCATTGCACGAAGCTTAACTGTTACTGGTGCTGTGATCGAATGTGCCTTTTTAGCCCAGCCAAAGATCTACAATGTCTTGTACAAAATTGGCAACGCTGGACTCAAGAGTCACATACATACATACACACATATATACGTACGTACATACCTACATACATAAAAACATACATACATATACACACCCATCCATCCATCCATCCATACATACATACATACATACACACATGTATATAGTGACGCATAACATTTGATATGCTGATTGTAGTATGGATGGCAAAATATCATTTGACCTTGTAATGACAATACATTTGATATTTAGAATAATGTAGTCAAAGAAGAAAATATCCAACCGTACCATGGCTGCGACGGCCGCAACGACGAGAACGACTACCACCATCACCACCACCACCACCACCACCATCACCACCACTACCACCGCCACCGCCGCCGCCGCCGCCGCCGCCGCCACTATCACCGCCACCTCCACCGCCAGCGCTACCGCCTTCGCTGATGTACTTCGTGATATATCTTGGTGCGCCGCGAAAATAAATATTTATTTAAAAACTGTGAACAATACACCAATATTTCTAAACATAAAGTCTTAATGCAAGAAATATAAACCGCGAAAGTGTCAATCAAACTAAACTGAGAGAGGTTTAAATTATTTATCTTTCGAAGTTGAGCTCTATAAATACAAACTTTTTAAATACATATTTTTCTTTTCACTCTATGTACAAAATGCACTAAACTATTTTTATTTGCTCTGTAAAACACGAGTGAGTAAAAAAGAAAATAAACAATATATTTGAGTGTTACTGATGTACGGAAACAGATGTGACGTAATTCGTAGAACATTACATAAAGTTGCTAGTGAGTTTACATAGCAACGTGGTTTCGATACTCTTTGCCTCCACGTAAAAGAGTTGCTGAAGAAATTTGCAGGAGTGGCTGTGTGGTAAGTAGCTTGCTTACCAACCACATGGTTCTGGGTTCAGTCCCACTGATTGGCACCTTGGGCAAGTGTCTTCTACTATAGCCTCGGGCCGACCAAAGCCTTGTGAGTGGATTTAGCAGACGCAAACTGAAAGAAGCCCATCGTATATATGTTTATGTACATGTGTGTGTGTGTGAGTGTTTGTGTGTGTGTGTGTGTGTGTGTGTGTGTTCGCGTGTCTGTGTTTGTCCCACCAACATCGCTTGACAACCGATGCTTGTCCTGAGGTCGATTTGCTCGACTAAAGGCGGTGCTCCAGCATGGCCGCAGTCAAATGATTGAAACAAGTAAAAGAATAAAAGAGAGAGTGATAATATCTTTGGGAAAGACATAAACGTCTTCACTTCCAACTTAACCTGGTACAATATATATTTCTTTACTACCCACAAGGAGCTAAACACAGAGGAGACAAACAAGGACAGACAAAGGGATTAAGTCGATTACATCGACCCCAGTGCGTAACTGGTACTTAATTTATCGACCCCGGAAGGATGAAAGGTAAAGTCGACCTCGGCGGAATTTGAACTCAGAACGTAACGACAGACGAAAATACGGCAACGCATTTCGCCCGGCGTGCTAACGTTTCTGCCAGCTCACCGCCTTCAACCTGGTACAATATATGACGTCAAGCTTAACCATTGCCATGTAAGGTGAAGTATCAGGGAATGACTGGTTAACGCCTCCGAACAAGATGTGACTTCTTAGTAGATCTAGTGGAATGATTAAGATATTCGTTTCGCAATGTCGCTTATTTTAGGTTCGATATCACTGCACACCATCATGGTGAAAGTGAGTTATTTAATTTCTTTTCTTTTTACTATAACCTTAGATCGGTCAAAGCTTTGCAAATTCAATTTGGTTGACAGAAACTGCACAGAAGCTCATCAAAAGACTGCTCCTTAATGCGGCTCTTTCTGTAAACTACCATCTGATCGTTTCGTGTCGATAACAGAGTACACTAAGTCAGAGACTTCCAAGCCATATCCTCAGCCTGAAGATAGCTTCTTCCGTTACCCTTAACACTTACGGAAGCCCTAAAAAGTATCACAGTTGTTGTAGGATTTTGTAACCTTACTTATATTATACGCTCAAGTCTGATATGGAGTGCCCTTGCATTTTCTCCTTTCGAAGTCATTAAGAGAAGTACCAGTAATATACTGATAGTTGATTCAATTTCAATCGACATTACACCTTCTTGATAAAATGGTGGTTTTGTACCAATGTAAGAAGAGAAATCAGTATTAATATAGCAAGGGAACAATCGCTAGATATATCCCATTACACTGTGAATACGAAGATAGCGGCAGTTAAATCCTCGCTCTTTAGCTTTTCATCCGCTCTCCAGCTCTCTATTTAAAACTGTATATGACCATGGTACGTCCACACTTTTGTGAAGTGGCTAAGTTCACACAAGCATCGGTTTGCATCACTATCTTGCTCAGCATATCAACCTTCTGGAAACTGTTCAGAAACGTGCAGCCAAGCGAATACCTGCCGTCAGGCATCTGCCATAATCTGAATGTCGTGCTTCCCCGGTTATGGACACATTAAAGCTCAAACGTAACCTCGAGTCGATCAAATCCTCGTGAGTGAAAAGAAACTGCTTGATAGTATTTAGTTTTTTGGATCTTTTCGGTGTGAACGGCAGTTTTTTGTAGCGGTGTCATATGAAATTGTCACCCATAATTATGACCCTAGTATCGATCTATTGCATTTCAATCTCTGTTAGGGTTAGGGTTAGGGGTGGGGGGAAGGGTATCTTATTTTCTTCACAAATGTAAATAAACCCAATCTGTTTTTTAAACGAGGGACATATTCATACGGCACAGAATGTTTATTACCTCAATGGACGTCATTGATTGGTTGAAATTCCAGAAATTGAAGAAAAAAAAACAACAAATATCTTACAAACTATAGAATTTTCTCAATAAAGCCAAGAGAAAAAGATGTTTTATAAACACATTCTACCAGTATACGAAGTTTAAAATTTTTTAGTTACCTAGAAATTATGTTAAAAACTGCCGTTCAAACCGAAAAGATCCAGTTTTTTTACTACGTATTTCTTTTTAATCCTCACTAAAATGACTATAAAATTCCCCCAGGGACGATAAAAATAAGTACTAATAATGTCGATTTAATCGATTCTGTCCGGCCCCTATAACAAATATATGACCCATCCTGAAAATGAGATCTCATTATTGTAGTTACAGTACATTGATTAAGAAAATAATCAATAATTATATATACATAACATGCAAACACCGCGAAAAAAGCAATTATGTTTCAAATTAAATAACTCTTGTGTTTTTAACTGCCTGTTATCATTCCATCAATATAAAATATTTGACCTTTATAGGTCGATTGTAGTATAATCTTTCACTGCATCTGGTTGAAGTAGCGAACGTTTAGATGGTCATAGAAATACTCCAGTGGATTATTTTGCTGACTCTGCTAACTAAAGGCGCTGGGTCGACAGAATCAGTTTGAACGATGGAGGAAATACCACTATGTATTTCACTTCCTCACAATGTTTTTTTAACGTTCTTAGTTCAAATCCAGCTACTGTCGACTTTGTTTTTACATCTTTACTAGTGTCAACTAAATAAAGTATTAGACAATTAAGGAAAGTTTTTAAGTGATAGCTAAATCTGCAAAACTTTACTAACTTATTTAAACCTTTCGCTCCATATGGTGCATTAGCCGTCGACGAGTTTTCTCCACAGTTCTCGACTCTGAGCTGTCTTTTTTTGATGAAAGACCTCGCCCAGATCTAGGGGGTTTTGAGTAATAACTATGCTTTTTTCTAGTTAGAGTTATCGGCTCTACGCAAACCAATTTTTACCTCTAGCAAGAGGTGGTCCATATCCATATAGGCCTGGCCTCTATCCTTCGACCTGTCCAGTATGGGAGGCTATATCAGGAGCCGACACTACATGGGCATAGCTCTCAGGGTTAATGACGCACACATGCCAACACACCGCAGAAAGCACTAGACCTTGTACTGGAGTTAGATATGCTAAAAGAAGTAACTGATTCACGCATCACGGCAAGCTTGTCCAACTCAAGACGCTCGAGCTGAGTTCCTTTATGTTGTTTTGTACAATACACGGCATACTAAGTTTTTTTTAAAGACAATTTAAGTTCCTAAATCGTGATGCTTTATATATAAATGATAGAATATCAAACATAGCAGGAGTGGCTGTATAGTAAGTAGCTTGCTTACCAACCATATGGTTCCGGATTCAGTCCCACTGCGTGGCACCCTGGGCAAGTGTCTTCTTCCGTGAGAAACTGTGTGTACTCCATCAACCATAGTATTCATCAATAGATAAAAAAAATGACCTATCTTATTGTTGCCACCAGAGGTACTCCCTAATTTCAAGACTTTGACTTTCTTATAATCTGGAAAGGTCGCCTTATGCCGAGCTGACCCATACACAATGACAGGGTTTACAATTCCTGTTGCCGGTAAAGACTATAATCTACTCATGTTGGTCGCTTGAACTCATTCATAACCTGATTACCATCAAGCTTTTCATGTAATAACTGTTCTCACTAAAATGCAATTACAAGGAACCGATATCGCTGGTTTATATATCATTCTGCAGCCGACAAAGTAACGTCAACAACTTGTCCGCACCAATCAAAGAGACCTCCTAAAATAACTGATGTCGCTATGGTAGCAAAAGCAACCACCTGATTGAACTGACAAGTGGAAGCTTAAATGGCTAGAAGTCATTTAAAATTCCTTTCAAATTCTATCAACTCTGTCTTCAAACATCTGACGTGAACGAGTCCGACGCTCACGAAAATTTCAGTAATGTGGAACTGAGTGAAGCTGTTGTTAAATACATTTAACTCCAGCTAAATGCGTTCAGTGCCATTTACGATCGTTTTGTTCACTCTTTCGTTTCCATCCATCCATCTATCCATCCATCCATCCATCTATTCATCCACACACACACACACATGCGCACGTACATAATTATATACATTTACATACGCGCACACACGCTCACATACATAAGTTATATATATATATATATATATATATATATATACATATATATTATGTATATACATATATACATGTGTGTGTGTATACATATATCGAGAGAGAGAGAGAGAGAGAGAGAGAGAGAGAGAGAGAGAGAGAGAGAGAGAGAGAGAAAGTGTGTCATCTAATTCAGTCAGTCGGAGTCAGAAACTACTGAGTTTCATGAAATGTGGACACATTTGAAACAGGTTTGTATTATAAGTCGAAATCAAAATGTTTGACCGCTGATTGAAACATGTTCACGTTTGATGGAACTCACATTTGTCTAACTTAATAAAAAACAACTCAAAAATATTACAATACTCGATTCAAATTCTGACACAAGGCCTGCAATATTAGGGGAAGAAACAAGTCGATTATATCGACCCCAATGTTCAACTGGTGCTTCTTTTGTCGACCCCGAAAGGACGAAAGGTAAAGTCGACCCCGGTGACATTTGAATTCAGAATGTAAAGCCGGAAGAAATGCTGCTAAACATCTATCCGGTGCGGTAACGGTTCGGGCAGCTCACCGCTTTTGAATCTTAAAATATTGGCTTCAAATTTTGGCACAAGGCCAGAAATGTTGGGGGAAGAGATGAGCCGATTACGCCGACCCTAGTGTTCAACTGTACTTATTTTGTCGAACCCGAAAGGATGAAACATAAAGTCGACCTAGGCGGTATTTGAACTCAGGACGTAAAGACGGACGTTCGTCCGGCGTGCGAACGACTTTGATGGTTCGCCGCCTTCGAGTATTGAAATATTAAAAGAAATTATGTATTCAGGTATTCAATGCAAATGCATACACACATGCACACACAAATACACACAGACACACACATACATAAACATATGTAGACACACAGATACACACACACATATACACACACATACGCACATATGTACAGTTATAAGACGATTTCGTTATTTACTCAAATGTTATTTTGTTTTTGCTTACTATTTCAACATCTCTAAATCTTACTTCTAAACCTGTCAGACAAATCCCGTTTTCTTTTTTGTTCACATATTTCAATGGTGCTTTATGTTACGAATAAATCCGTCCTTCTTATTTATTTTAGACAACCAAGTAACACAAACCTAATATATAAAATTCCATATATGTAATCTATACAGACACAAGAAATGAATGTAGACCATATTTATATTGTCTACATATGTTTATAAAACACTAAGAATTTGAAAGAACTAGCGATGATCGGTGCAAAAAAAAAAATGGAAAAAGCTGGAACAGTAGAATATATTTCATAATATGAAGAAGAAAAATTTATTTTGCGTTGGATAGAGATATTTATTCATGATATAAGTTCACACGTAAAAGGCGGCGAGCTGGCAGACACGTTAGCGTGCCAGGCGAAATGCTTAGCGGTATTTCGTCTGCCATTACGTTCTGAGTTCAAATTCCGCTAAAGTCGACTTTGTCATTCATTCTTTCAGGGTCGATTAAATAAGTACCAGTTACGTACTGGGGTCGATGTAATCGACTTAATACCTATGTCTGTCCTTGTTTGTCCCCTCTGTGTTTAGCCCCCTGTGGGTAATAAAGAAATAGGTATTTCGTCTGTCATTACGTTCTGAGTTCAAATTCCGCTAAAGTCGACTTTGTCATTCATTCTTTCAGGGTCGATTAAATAAGTACCAGTTACGTACTGGGGTCGATGTAATCGACTTAATACCTATGTCTGTCCTTGTTTGTCCCCTCTGTGTTTAGCCCCCTGTGGGTAATAAAGAAATAGGTATTTCGTCTGTCATTACGTTCTGAGTTCAAATTCCGCTAAGGTCGACTTTGTCATTCATTCTTTCAGGGTCGATTAAATAAGTACCAGTTACGCACTGGGGTCGATATAATCGACTTAATCTGTTTGTCTGTCCTTGTTTGTCTCCTCTATGTTTAGCCCCTTGTGGGTAGTAAAGAAATAGGTATTTCGTCTGCCGTTACGCTCTTAGTTCAAATTCCGCCGAGGTCGACCTTGCTTTTAATCCTTTCGGGGTCGATAAATTAAGTACCAGTTACGTACTGGGGTCGATATAATCGACTTAATCCGTTTGTCTGTCCTTGTTTATCCCCTCTATGTTTCGCCTCTTGTGGGCAATAAAGAAATAAGAATTGTTAGCGTATCGGCCAAAAGGTTTTAGCGTCGGTTTTTACGTTCTGAGTTCACATTCCGCCGAGGTTGATTTTGTGTTTCATCTTCTTGGGGTCAATAAAATGAGTACTAGCTGAACTCTGGGGTCGATGTAATCAACCCTCACGCCAAAATTTCGGGCCTTGAACCTTTAGTAGAAAGAATATTAATACAAATACGCACACAAGTTCACGAACAACATACTAGTTTGTACTTCGTGACTGAACATCATGGGGAAAAGGCGCTGGCATGGCGGTGTGGTAAGAAGAATGATTTCCAGCCATATGGTTCCGGTTTCAGTCCCACTGCATGACACCTTGCACAAGCGCCTTCTACTATAGCCTTTGGTCGACCAAAGCCTTGTGATTGGATTTGGTAGACGCAAAGTGAAAGAAGCTCAACGTATATATATATCTATGTGTGCGTATGTATCTTTGTGTCTGTGTTTGTTCCCCACTTCCTCTTGACGGATGGTGCTCGTTTGTTTACATCCCCGTAACTTAGCGGTTCGGCAAAAGAGGCCGATCGTATAAGTACCAGACCAGGCTGGTACTTATACCGGTAAGTACCAGCCTGGTCTAGAGTCAGTTAGTTCCACTAATATACTCCCTCACGACTGTACCCCAGCATGGCCGCTTCTAACAACTAAAAAAATAAAAGATAAATCATCGAACGAAGTAACTTTACATTGGTGATCAACCTGTAGGTAATAGCAGATCAATATTGGAAAATGTACGTAACACAGATTCGAACTGGAGTTCACTAGTTTTGCCTTGCATACAAAAACGAAACGAACTGCATACATGTTAAACTATTTCTGTCTATTTCTATAACATTGCTCGATTTTATTTCACCTTTTCCTTTTTCTTCTTTCTCTTCAATCTTACTGATTATTTTTTTATAGGTGCAGATACAGCTGTGTGAGTATATATACTCGTAAATTTATCTGTATACATGTATCTTTAATGTGTGCGTACGAGTGTATTTATAATGCGCTGTTTTCTCTCATGCAACACGTATATAATGTTGGTAAAAAGGTCGGGGCAGTTTAAGTGTTACATACGTGACGTTTATACGGATAGTCTAATCATAAAGACGAGCAAGTATAGCACAGCGAGAAAATAATGTATTAAAATAAAAATAATTGTTGACTGGAAGCTTTCCTAGTTTTAAGTCTTAATGCTTAATCTATTAGCGCTTCGTAGTTCATAACTTCACTTCAGGCAGGCTGATTTGTGATCTCATCTAGAACGAATGACAGGACAGCAGTAGACTATATCTGAAAGCCAGTGGTGTTTATAAATTATCTTGTCAATGCAGTGACACACACGTTGGTCACACACACACACACACACACACACACACACACACATACACACACACACACACACACACACACACACACACACACACACACACGTATATGTATATATGTAGATATAATATATCTACTACATATGTAGGAAATTCTATCTGTTTGTGGAGTTGTTAGCTAACTCCTCCTACATCGTTTTATCGATTTTGATGAAACGTGACACGTGAGTAGAACACATGTCTGGAAACCTCATGGCATACTCAGATTGTTGAAAACAAAATCGATAATAGGGCTCCTGGAAGGGAACCTTATATATATATCTATTTTATTTTAAAACCCAAGGGAAATAAACCATTCGCCTCTGGAAGGGATCCTTATATATAGCTAAGGAAAACAACCTATTAATTTTCCTAAATTATTTGGTATAAATCAAATTGAGTATGCTTACTTTTTAGTATTTGAACTGTTAGAGCTATTTGGAACAGTGGATCTCGAAGCACATAACGCTTCAATATCCACTGCCTCCCCAGCGAAGAATTACATAACGTTCTCTTGAAAATTTCTAAAAGTTTTTGACGTCAATAGCACACACAAGCTTTTTATTTTATATCTGAAATAATACATGTCCGAGGTTCATCGTCGATATTTCTAGACTTATCTCCGGGATGGAGTAATCCTGGTGGATTTTTGTCGATGTTTTATGATATGTTAGCCCTATCGTGCAGGTGTATAATTAAAGGCTTTCCAGCCGTGGCCGTCCGGTTCCGTCACGTCCCTATTTTTCAGTTACACGTTTCTAGAACCACATTATGCAATATATCCGCTCTTTTAAGATGATGGAGTGACATAACAGCGAGTTTTGACCGCTAACTGTACAAGTTTGACCGAGGGACCCCATCAAAGCCTCTGAGTTTAATAAGGACTGTTATGAACGATTTGCTCTTTTATAGATTTCAAATATTTTTGACAGTTGACAATAAACTTATTCCAGCAATCTACAAATAAATAACTTGGCTATAGTGTCCGCTGTTTGTTTCTTGCAATGGACTGCAATATATTTTACTCTGTATTTTCTGTATTTTCTATTAATATAAGCTTTCACGACCAATATATTTCTTTCAGTAGATAAGTTATTTTATAAACAAAAAAGGAAAGGCTTTTCTTTCTATATTATCAACTACATTTTTGCCACTGGATGGAAGTACTATAGATGTGTTATGAATTAATGTTTTTCCATCTAGATTTGCTTTGTACAGTGTAATATATAATATATTGATTCTAGTTTATGATTTCATCTAATGCATGTTGTTTTTCTATTTGATGTATTGTTTTGATAGCGCGTTCATCTCTTCTATAGCGGGGGTGCATTTGATGCTTGTAATATATTTTATGTACGGCATTTCTTTTTTATCACACGGTATTCTGTTTATGAATTCACAGTTTTTGTGTATTATTGTACTGTTTAGTCTACTAAATTATTTGTATACCCCTTATTGACTATCAATTTGATTTATTGTGTTAATTTGTTTTTGTGATATTTTTTCCATTTTTTTTTATGAAAGTGGATCTGAGGCTGTTACAGGGAGGGATTTTATAAGTGATGTGTTATATCTATATGGACATTTACAATCTCCATTCATGTGTCGGTATTTATCAGTATTTTTATCGTATACTAGTATGATATATTCTGTCCCTTATCCCTACATTAGAATCTAAAAAATGGAGATGCTGAGCCGTTTGAAATTTTATCTAAGCTATCTTTATATATTGAAGTGGAAAATACATTTATTTTCGTAAATGTAAATGGATTTGCGGACATTATTGCTCAAAAAGGGAAAAATGATAAATAATAAATTGACAAGCTGAAGCGTAGTCCTATTTTCAATAACATATGTTTAAAGTATACGTTATTAAGCATACTACTATGTATGTATATATATATGTGTGTGTGATCATAAATTTTCTGTCGATATATTTTCTTATACGAAAGACCTCAATAGTTGCATAAAAGCATATAATAACATAATCTAATATACAAGCAAAATATGATGCAATATATATATATATATATATATATATATATATACATACATATATATACATACATACATACATAGCTATCTCTCTATCTGTCTGTCTGTCTGTCTGCCCGTCCGTCCGTCCATCCCTGCCCTCCTTCCCTTCCTCCATCCATCTATCTATCTATCTATCTATCTATCTATCTATCTCTCTATGTGTGTGCGTGTTTTTGTATGTGTTTGTCCCCCACCCCCATCATCGCTTGACAACCGGGGTTGGTGTGTTTACGTCCTCGTAATATAGCGGTTCGGTAAAAGAGATCGATAAGATAAGTACTTGTCTTAAAACAATAAGTCCTGGGGGGGGGGGTCGATTTGTTCGAAACAAAACCCCTCAAGGTGGTACCCTAGCATGGCTGCAGTCTAATAATAGAAACAAATCAAAGAATAAAAGAATAAAAGAATGTATTTCAAATATTTGACGGTTGAAATGAGGCTTGTTTCAGCAATCTAGGAATAGACAGCTTGACTGTGGTGTCTGCTGTGTGTTTCTTGCCAGGGTATATTTTACCCTGCATTTTCTATCAATGGACAAATTCGAAAAAGTGTTTTGGTCCAATGGTAGAACACCCGTCATATCTATGCAAAAGGGGCTTTCAACTCAATATTTACATGCTATTATATATAAATATCTTTATGTATTTCGAGATCCGCAGTCTCAAAAGATGTATGCTATATGTACTAGTATACCCGTGTCGTCGAAAATGCCGACAGTTTTATTAGCGTTAGAAAATAAAACATCAAAACAATGGGGAAACCATTAATGAATGTCAGCATTCAAGTAAATATATATTCATACGCAAATTTGAAGCACTTGAACGGTCAGTAACAGTTGTAACGTATCGGCTGAAAATATTATCATCCATGTAATATGTACACACACACACACACACACACACACACACACACACACACACACACACACACACACACACACACACACACACACACACACACACACACAGAATTGAAGCACTTGAACAATCAGATACGGTTGCAACGTCTCCGTTGAAAATATTGTCCTCCATATTGGCACATGCATTCTTTTCCATGCTCGAATGGATCAGACAGATTTTGAATAACCTAACCGGATGCCGACCCCATCGTCAATCCTCACCCGCTTCCAAGTAAGGCAATAGATAATATTGTACTATGCCCAGACATCATTACATGGAAAACTGGAAATGAAGAACATTTTTCGCATGACAACGACACTCGCTGAAAACGACGTCAAGGCAAGGAGATAGTAGAACATTCAGCCGCATATTAATATATACCTTGATGTATGAGCATACATATACGCACATGTGTGTGTGTGTGTGTGTGTGTGCGTGTGTGTGCGTGTGTGTGCGTGTGTGTGTGTGTGCATGTGTATAAATGTGTTAACCTTTCCTTGGAAAATAGATAAGGTTTTGTTCGGGAAACGCAAGAAAAGAGAAACAGGCAATAATGAAACAGAAAAAAAGTAAGTACACACACACACACACACACATACAGACACACACACACACACATGAAAGAAAAGAGAAATAAGGAAATCTTCGAACAATGCAGGAAGTCTTACAAAAACTCCCTTTATATTTCGAGCGCAAAGTAAAAAGATATGTGGATTTACACAGATTTAGTTATTTTAAACTGCTCGGCGTTTGGATTAGCAGCAACAACGCCTCTCCAACTGTTGCGACGTGTTTTCACGTGGTGGTAGTGGTGGTGGTGGAAGATGGTGTTGATGGCGTATGTCAGGATGTTCGTTGTAGTCGCCGACTCGTCTCCGATCGACTATCGATTTTTTCAGGTTGAGGCGATGCCTCAATATAGCCTCCTTGATACGAAGATTTCCTGTGTTCCTCTCTGGGGCTTGTATGAAGGCATCTATCTCTTTGGTAGTGTTGCTGCATTTGGTTATGAATTTGCGGAAGGAAGAAGCGTCAGAATTGAGACGTTCCTTCAGTCGGACGTGGCGTGGTCGGACTGTGCTACCACCGATGTAATAGTTGTAATATTTGGAGCACCGTATCTGGTATACTACGTATATACACAGGGCACATGTTTGTATTACAAATAGGGTATTCGTTAGCGTGTGGGATTGTTCTGCGCGTAACCACCTCGTTGACAGGTGTTTATCTCCATCGTTTTCAAGGCCATCCGCGAGGAAGGCCTCGACACCCTACTGGCCGACTCCGACCTTTCCTACGTGTTTCTTTCATTGGTTTTTTTCTTGTGTGCAGTATGAGATTTTCGCTTATGTGGTTGTGTATTGTATTTTTATTTTTTGTTATAAACAAGGGAGAAGGCAAAAAAAATTTCATTTGACGTCGCTTCAGTCTACTCAGCTGGCAAAATGAGTAATTCTGTGACGGACAGGCGTCCCTTCCAGGCGAGGAATATATACGCCACGGAAACCGGTCCTGTGAGTTTATATGACTCGGGAAGGACTTTTATCCTTTATCTTTATCCAAGGGAGAAGCAGTGTCTATGACTCTTTACAGGGTCTCCGAGACTGGAGGGAGGGAGAGAGGGAGGGATGAAGAGGAAGAAGAATGAAGTGAGAGAGTAGGGGCAAAGAGAGAAAGAAAAGGAGTAGGACGAAGATATCCTCACACCTGTAACGCGGCCCGAATGCTTAAAACAGTGACTTCCGTTAAAGGTCTCCAATGTGCCCTATGGTGATATTAAATCGGACAACGGATTAAGTCCACCGCACATTATTTGTTCCCTGTGGGCAATAAAAAATAAATATGTCGTTAGGGCGGTGAGCTGGCAGTATCGTTAGCACGTCGGCAGAAATCCTTAGCGGTATTTCGTCTGCTGTTACGTTCTGAGTTCAATTTCCGCCAAGGTCGACTTTGCCTTTCATCCTTTCGGGGTCGACTAAATAAGTACCAGTTACGCACTGGGGTCGATATAATCGACTTAATCCGCTTGTCTGTCCTTGTTTGTCCTCTCTGTGTTTAGCCCCTTGTGGGTAGTAAAGAAATAGGTATTTCGTCTGTCTTATGTTCTGAGTTCAAATTCCGCCGAGGTCGACTTTGCCTTTCATCCTTTCGGAGTCGATAATTAAGTACCAGTTACGCACTGCACTGGGGTCGATGTAATCGACTTAATCCCTTTGTTTTTCTCCTTTATGTTTAGCACCCTGTGGGCAATAAAAAAAATATGCACATACGTGCCGACGTATATGCATATAGTGACGTATAGTTGTCTGTATGTCAATTCATTTGTATGTTTTGCGAGTGAGTGTGAGTGTGAATGTTAAATGGTATTTAGTCTATCTATCTATCACTTATGCCGAACCGCTAAGTTACGGAGACGTAAACAAAGCAACACCGGCTGTCAAGCGGTAGTGAGGGATGAACACAAACACAGACACAAACACACACACACACGGACGCACGCAGGGGCGCGCGCACACACACATTATATGCACATGTGTGTACGTTGATTTCACTGTCCTGTCTTTTATCGTTTATCATTTACTTGCTTCAGTCACTGGATTGCGGCCATGCTGGGGCACCGTCTTCAATAATCTGTTGTCAAATGAATCGATTCCAATACTTTTTTTAAAGCTTGGTATTTATTCTATCGGTCTCTTACGCCGAACCACTAATGTATAGGGACGTAAACAAACCAACATCAGTTGTCAAGCAGTGCTGGGGACAAACACAGACACAAAGACACACACACACCATATACACACATATCTCATACACACACACACACACACACACCACACATGCATATCAGATACACATATAAGCTTCTTTCAGTTTCCATCTACCAAATTCGTTCATAAAGCTTTGTTGGGCTCGAGGCTATAGAAGTCGCTTGCCCACGTGATTGGAAAGCAAACGTCTTACCTTACAGCCACACCTTCATCTGTGTATGTTTTATAGTGTGTGTGTGTATTTGTGTTCGTGTGTGTGCGTGTGCGCGTTGCATTTGTCTTGTATGTTTGTTTCTCATGTTGGGAGTATCTCTGTATGTCTTACTCTTGTGTGTAAGATGGAGACGGACGGAATTATGAGAGTGTTTATATTATTTTCACGTGTATTTAGTGTATATATGTCTTTGTGTTGTGGTTGTTGCGTATGTGCATTGTGTATGTACATGCCGTGTGTATGTGTAAGGTGTTTCGGGGAAAGTATTAAAGAAGGAGTAGAGAATTGAGACCGTAGAGAGCAAAAATTCAGAGAGAGAAAATGAATTGTTTTTCTTTACGGAAAACGCGTGTTCGGTATACAGTATGCAAGGTATTTTTCGAATAGGGGGTATAGTGGATGACGTGCTGTGCAGAGCAGAGGAAGCATGTGAAGAAAGACTCTCGTTCCCAAGAAGGATCTTTGTGGGAAGGTGACAGAGATGGATTGGCTGGCAATGGAGGACAGGAATAGTTCACAGGCGGAGGCGAGGTTGAAGGGTAGAAGGTTCTAGAAACGGGTTTGCAAAAGTATTGGAGCGCCTCGGGTTTCTTCCTTTCTCTCCCTCTCCCTCTTTCGGCCTCTTCCCCTCTCGCGCGCTCTCTCTCACACACACACGCACAAACACGCGCACACATACAAACGGTTCACATTTATAATCTTTGCAAAAACATCGACGAAAACAAGAAAGGAAAAACAAGAGAATTTGTGCGTTTCTGCATTTTGATTAAATAAGACTGACAAGCGAGTAAACACAATACTTAGAGTCATTGTATATAAAAGTCTCAGCTTAATATTCATATAATATGCATACATACCAACACATATACATAGACAGACAGATAGGTAGATAGATAGATAGATAGATAGATACAGGCATATATACATATGTATATATATGTGTTCTTACATACATGCACACACACATACATGCATTCATACACACATGCATACATACATGCATGCATACATGCATGCATACATACATGCATGCATACATACATTCATGCATACATACATGCATGCATACATACATTCATGCATACATACATGCATGCATACTTACATGCATGCATACATACGTGCATGCATGCGTACATACATATGTACATACATATGTGCATATATGCCTAAGTACGTACATATGTATCTATGTATGTATTTATGCTGTAACAATGTTCGTTTGTGCTGGGCCTATATACCCATTCGATGGGAAATTATCTCGGGTTCTATGATGTTTAAACAACTGATAGCACAAAACAACGCTTCTCTTGCTGGATAGGACACCAGTCCCTCACAGGTTCACTTCTCTACCCCTGCTATTGCTGGTGCTCGTTTTCAATTGGTCGGACCAGAAGTGCCTTGCTTAAAAAGGAAACACAACAACACGTACACACAAAACCACACAAACACACAAACATATACACACACACAAACACACAACTAAACCCTACCCACACACACACGACCATACGTATGCACACACCTAAGCACAGTTGTCGTGTTTATCCTGACAATGACTGACCCAGAAAAAATGAATAGGAAATTTCGTTCACTGAGCAGCTGGAATGCTGTTCATCGTGGTATGCGTGTTCAGTAAATACTTGCTAAGAAATATCTAGGTTCTATTTCATAGAATTTGTATGCATATGCGTAAACTACATCACTCTTTGCTCTTTTACTCTTTTACCTGTTTTAGTCATTTGGCTGCGGCCATGCTGGAGCACCACCTTTAATCGAGCCAATCGATCCCAGGACTTATTCTTTGTAAGCCTGGTACTTATTCTATCGGCTTCTTTTGCCGAACTGCTAAGTTGCGGAGACGTAAACACACCAGCATCGGTTGTCAAGCGATGCTGGGGGGGGGGAAACAAACACTTCCCCCACATATATATGTCTATCTATCTATCTATCTATCTATCTATCTATCTATCTATCTATCTATCTATCTATCTATCTATCTCTCTATCTCTCTCTCTCTCTCTCTCTCTCTCTCTATATATATATATATATATATATACGCACATATGTATACACACATATATATATATACACATATATACATACATATATATATATACACACACATATATATATATATACAAATATATACATACATATATGTATGCATATATATATATGTGTATATATATATATAAATATGTATATATATACACTTGTATGTACATGTATGTATAAATGTAATATGTGTAATTATATAATATATATATAATAAGGTATATATATATACATACATACATACATACATAATACAAGACAAACACACACTCACACATATTCAAGTATATACAACAGTGGCGTTTCCTGCTTGAATGCAATACATGCAATTTATGCCTAAGTCATAGAAACGTCAATGAAAGACCGAATGAAGTATAGCATTGTGCTTGGTCTATTCAAGTTCAACTTTATAAAACTTTATGTTGTCCTATTTTCGTTGGTTTTTTTTTTGTGAATATAGAAATGACACGTTTATATGTACAGTGACTTCTGCTTTATATATTAATAACATGACAGCTTTCAGAGCCAGATGGTTTAAAAGATAGTTAAATAAGTACGTAGATTGATAGATGGTAAGATAGATTTGTTGTTAAAAAGATAGATAGATAGGTAAGGAGATAGATAAATAGCTCTGTAGTTAGGCAAACAAGTAGATAGGTAGATACTTGTAGAGATAGCTATGTGGGTACATAAGGAACAAGATAGATTCATAAGTAGTTAAAATAGATAAATATGTCGGGAAATAGATAGATAAATTGATAGATAGGTAAATAGGTAGACAGATACATAGATAGGTTCTTGGATATATATATATATATATTTCTTTATTGGCCACGCAGGGCTAAACACAGAAGGGACAAAATACAAAGTAGAGCTTTTCTTTTTGGGAAGAAAATGGGAAAAAAAGGGTAGAGGCGAATTCCGATCAAAAGGGATCGTGAAAAAAAAGGGTGTGGGGAAAATTCCGATGAAAGGGGATCGTGAAAAGATTAAAAAAAAAGTGGGGCCGATCAATAGGGATCATGTATCAGAGAAATGTCAATGTAACAAGGGAAAACAGATTAGGTTTGTCCGTGGATAGAAAAGCCTATGGAAAAGACCACGGGAACCTTGGGCAATAGTGTCATGCAAAAAGAAATCACGTTACAATAAGTGGGTCTCTTTTTTCCTTTCGTTTTTTTTTTCTTTTGGTTCATAGGATTAGATAGATATATAGATACATGGGTTAGTAGATAGGTTGAAGGATTGATATACAGGTAACTAAATGGATAAATGTCCAGGTAGATAGATAAATAGTTCTGTAAACAAGTAGACGGATACAGAGGTAGGATGTTGTATAGATGTATAGAGAGATAGGTAATTGGACAGATGGAGAGATTGTTTCAGAGGTTGTTAAATAGATAGATATGTAAATAGATTGGTAAATAGATTAAAATGCCTGTAAATAGGTCGATAGCTTCATTTATAGATAACTTGGTACACAGGCAGAAAAATAGTCCCTTAGAGTGTTAAAAAGAGGATTAGGAGGTAGGCCGGTAGCTAGCTAGCTAGGTAGGCTGATTTGTATGAATATATATATTTATATATAGATGATAATTAGGGATTAGCTAGATAGGTAGATTGGTACATAGATAATTAGATAGACCGATATATAGATAAGCAACTATACTGGTAGAAAGATATGTTTCTTTATTACTCACAAGGGGCTAAACATAGAGGGGACAAACAAGGACAGACAAACGAATTAAGTCGATTACATCGACTCTAGTGCGTAACTGGTACTTAATTTATCGACCCCGAAAGGATGAAAGGCAAAGTCGACCTCGGCGGAATTTGAACTCAGAACGTAACGGCAGACGAAATACGGCTACGCATTTCGCCCGGCGTGCTAACGGTTCTGCCAGAAGTCTTTAAATAAACTGGGAAATATGCATCAAATCACATTGATTCTCAATTTAAACATTTAAGTTACATATACTTTATAGATATCATACACAATATATATATATATATATAGACGTATGTACGACCAAATTTTAATATTTATGCTCATGTTTATGAGAGACTACTTAAAGAGAATAACTGTATGTTACGTTATATATATATATATAATATATATATATATATATATATATATATATAATATTATGTGTGTGTGTGTGTGTGTGTGTTGTGTTGTGTGTATGCGTGTGTGTGTGTGTTGTGTATTCATACATAGTTATTTATTTCATATTGGTCGTGACAGCGTATTTAATGCCAGAACATGCAATATCAAATATAAAAGCCATAATTGAATTAAGGTATATAATATACATGTGTATGTGTGTGTGTATGATATATATATATATATATATATAATATGCATACACACCACACACACACGCACACACATACATACATATACATGTATGTATGTATGTATGGATAATATTCAAATATCTTCTTTTCACTAGTCTCTCATAAACATGAACATGTATATTAAAATTTTATGTTATTTGCGTTCATTCTTTTAATATATATATATCTAAGGCATGCGCCACTTTCTTCACATTCACGCTTGAAACGCCGCTGCTTTTCTATAGACATAAATTACTTACATTTGAGATAGACAGAGGGACAGACAGACAGAGATAGATAGATAGATAGATAAATATGCATGCACACAAACACACGCGCGCGCGTGCAAAGATCTGAAGATTAGAGCTGCAACACTATGTCATTTAGAACTGGTTCTTAATGATAGAGTAAAATAGCAAGTGTGGACAAGTCCTCTCGTCTGTTGGTCAGATTGAAAATACACACACATGCTCCATGCACACACACACACACACACTCACACACACACACACACACACACACACACACACACACACACACACACACATATATATATATACACACATGTGCGCCTGCACACACGCACGTAAACACACCAGCATCGGTTGTTTAGCGATGTTGGGGAGGGGGGGACAAACATAGACACAAAAATACACACTCACACATATATATATATATATACATATATACATATATACGACGGGCTTCTTTCAGTTTCCGTCTACCAAATGCACTCACAAGGTATTGGTCGGCCCGAGACTCCAGTAGAAGACACTTGCCCAATGTGCTACGCAGTGAAACTGAACCCGGAACCACGTGGTTGGTAAGCAAGCTACTTACCACACAGACACTCACTGCGCCTATATATATATATATATATATATATATATATATATAACAAATAAAAGACAGAAGATGGAATATACGAGAATATATTATAAATCACAACAATTGTTTCGACACATCTAGCGTCGATTCGTCTTGGGGGACACTCAACAACTGGTTCAGGAGTATCCGGTGGTGCAGTCATATCTTGTCGGGTGATAAATAAAAAAAAACTCGTTAAAATGACAGAGTAAAACAGCAAGTGTGTACAAGTCCTCTCGTCTGTTGGTCATATGGAAAATACATACACACGATCCATGCACACGCGCATATATATACACGCACACGTATTTTAGAGTAAACATGTATTTAGGTTTAAAACTACATTTAGGGTGTATAATTATATATTCATGCGTAGGAGTGGTTGTGTGGTAAATAGTTTGCTTACCAACCACATGGTTCTGGGTTCAATCCCACTGTCTGGCATCTTGGGCAAGTGTGTTCTACTATAGCCTCGGGCCGACTAAAGCCTTGTGAGTGGATTTGGTAGACGGAAACTGAAAGAAGCCCGTCGTATATATAATATATATAATATATATATATATATATATATATATATATTATGTGTGTGTGTGTGTGTGTGTGTGTGTATGTGTGTGTATATGCTTGTGTGTCCGTGTTTGTCCCCGTAGTATTGCTTGACAACCGATGCTGGTGTGTTTAAGACTGATAGATTAAGTACTAGGCTTACAAAGAATAAGTCCCGGGGTCGATCTGCTCGACTAAAGGCGGTGCTCCAGCATGGCCGCAGTCAAATGACTGAAACAAGTAAAAGAGTATGCACAAATTAATTTTAATGCATTTGTTATTTGGAGGAGTACTGAGACAAGTCAGTTGACGACAGCTATCGATTCACTGAATATTTGATACTTGATTCATTATTATTATTATTATTGAGTGAGAGAGCAGTGCATGCCATCAAAGTGACACTGGGGTAAAATATACGAAGCCCAATATACCCATCATGACTACCCGTCTGATAAGGGTACATTATTATTATTATTATCATTATTATTATTATTATTATTATTATCATTATCATTATTATTATTATTATTATCATTATCATTATCATTATTATTATTATTATTATATTATTATTAATTTCAACAGCTACGGAAATGCCCCCCCTATCCAACCCGTAACAATTATAATTAAAGCGAGGAAATAATCGGAATCGTTTCGTTGCCGCGCCGGTCAAAATGCTTAGCGACATTTCTTACAGCTCTTTACGGTCTGTGTTCGAATTCCCCCGAGGTCGTCTTTACCTTTCATCCTTTCGGGGTCGTTAATTTAGTACCAGTTGAGTCCTGGCTACGACCTTATCGACTTCCCTTTCTCTCAAAATTTTCAGACCTCGTGCTTAATGTAGAATATTATTATCATAACAGTGAGATAATGAAATCACTGAGGGGGAGGGGGGCTTTACTTTCTTTATTTCCTTGTTGGATCCAAAGCAGCTGTCAATCACTGAGTTGATGTTATAGATTCTTTCTCCCGCCCAAAATGCGTTCGCTTGTGCTTATGTAAAGAACACATTTATTTTCGAAACTCAAAGTTTTAAGATTCACATTATGCCTGAGGTAACATTATACCTCGTCCCTCCCCTAAGTAAGCGTCCTATGACATTAGTACCTGCAACCCGAAACCCTCGTCTTGGGTACAATCAAAATGACATGCTTTTTTTAAAAGTACTATTAAGTTGCAAAAGATTCCGTCTTCACTTTGAAGTGCTTTAATTTATTCCTCATTTTCTCCTTAATTGCATTTAGGTTTAATCAAACGCAAACAAATCTACATTGAGTTAAAACTGCATTTGGAGTATAAAAAATATATGCTGAATTGAGGGTCAAAAACTGGTATTTGGGCTAAAGAGTATATATAGGGCAATGGGATTAGAGAAGAACCACATGTAAACTAAGGCAGCGTTAAGGATTTAAAGAATACCTATATTTATGATACAAAATCTGCACGAAAACTATGTTTATAGTAAAGTACATTTATCTACGGCACTCCGTCAGTTACGACGACGAGGGTTCCAGTTGATCCAATCAACGGAACAGCCTGCTTGTGAAATTAACGTGCAAGTGGCTGAGAATTCCACAGACACGTGTACCCTTAACGTAGTTCTCGGAGAGTTTCAGCGTGACACACAGTGTGACAAGGCTGGCCCTTTGAAATACAGGTACAACAGAAACAAGAATAAAGAATGAGAGAAAGTTGTGGTTAAAGAGTACAGCAGAGTTCGCCACTATCACCTGCCGGAGCTTCGTGGAGCTTTAAGTGTTTTCGCTCAATAAACACTTACAACACCTGGTCTGGGAAACGAAACCGTGATCCTATGACCGCGAGTCCGCTGCCCTAACCACTGGGCCATTGTGCCACCACAAAGTGCATTTATGCTTGAAAACTATTTGAGGATAAAAACTTTATTTGGGATGAAAAATGCAGTTTGGTTAAACAACTACATTTAGAGTAAACAACTATACTTAGGTAGACAACATGCATTTAGGGCAAAG
>NC_043012.1:54281151-54299031 GCF_006345805.1 Octopus sinensis | reverse complement strand
ATTTAAAGGACTGACCACTAAAAGTGGACGGTCACATGCTAGATACAGACGTCAAATCGCTATTTTCCACAAAGAATATTCTTTGTGGAAAATAGCGATTTGACGTCTGTATTAGCATGTTGACCGTCCACTTTTAGTGGTCAGTCCTTTAAATTTGTATGTAAAAATATTTTAATCTTCGGATTTTTTAATATGCTGGGCCACTGGTTTTAATTGATTAATATCAATTTCTAACCCTTATTAAATTTTATATATATATATATATATATATATATATATATATATACTCTTTACTCTTTTTCTTTACTCTTTTACTTGTTTCAGTCATCTGACTGCGGCCATGCTGGAGCACCGTCTTTAGTCGAGCAAATCGACCCTGGGACTTAATCTTTGTAAGCCCAGTACTTATTCTATCGGTCTTTTTGCCGAACCGCTAAGTGACGGGGACCGTAAACACACCAGCATCGGTGTCAAGCAATGCTAGGGGGACAAACACAGACACACAAACACACACACCACATACATATATAACTATATATATATATACATATACGACAGGCTTCTTTCAGTTTCCGTCTACCAAATCCATCACAAGGCATTGGTCGGCCCGGGGCTATAGCAGAAGACACTTACCCAAGATGCCACGCAGTGGGACTGAACCCGGAACCATGTGGTTGGTTAGCAAGCTACTTACCACACAGCCACTCCTACGCCTATGCCACGCAAACACACGATCACACACAATCACATCTATTTAAATTATTACCAACACACACATACACAGACGATGAATGACACAGTCTATGTGCGTATGTGTGTATGTGTGTTCGCTGGAATACATATACATACTCGTATGTGAGCTCTCGTGCATAGAAATCAATCTTAGCACACCACGCACACGCACGCACTCACGCACACACGCGCGCACGCACACAAGCACGCATGGTCATTAACCAACACATACAGTCATTGACACACACATACGCACAAACACCCACAGCCACACACATACACGTACACACAAGCATATACATAAACATACAGCGTATGTGTGTGCGTGTGTGTATGTGTATGTATTCACAAAAATACGCATATATATATATATATATATATATATATATATATTATATATGTATATATATGTATATATATATATATATATATGTATATATATGTATATGTATATATTATGTATATATGTATATATATATATATATATTGTATATATATATATATGTATGTATATATATTATATATATATATGTATATATATATAGTATATATATTGTATGTATTATATATGTGTGGGTGTTATGTATTATATCTATATATATATATATATATATATATATGTGGGTGTGTATGTTTATATATATAATATATATGTATATATATATATTACATATATATATGTATATATATATATATGTATGTATATATAAGATATATATCTATAGTATATATATATATATGTAGTATAGTATATAATATATATATATATATATATTACAATGTGAGCTCTATAGGTGTATATAAAAAATCAATATCGATATATGTGTTCCTAGATATAACAACAACAGCAGCAAAGCACCCCACTAACATTGCTACATCACCACCACCACCACCACCACTACCACCATTGCCATCATTAACAACAACGAACAACAGCGAATAAGAACGTGCACCTGATCGCTCGGTTTGCTAAAAATAACAACTAAGTACCGTTCAAACCTACAACCACTTGTTTTAAAAAAGTTTAGTGATAGATTACAAAAAGACAAGATGGGCACAGCTGGAATGTTTTTTGATCATGGGTTAGCTCATTGATACTTGCCTATAGAGTTAATCAACAAAAAGGGGGTACTCAAAACGGCTGCTCGGTATGCTAGAAATAACAGCCAAATCACCATGAGATCACGAGCTACAGTGTTAAAACAAAACGAAACGGAAGGTGGATAATTTAGTGATGGATTCGCCGTCAGTCCCGACAACGAGTATTCAGTTACTCGACCCACTCAGTTTTTACTCACGAAATTTACGGGCAAGTGGCTGAGTATTCCGTGACACATCATGGTGTCGCATCCGCACCCACCCTATTCGCCAGATTCAGCATCTGCGGACTATAGCGTAGCTAGAGTGTGTGCCGCCCGGGGTGGGTCTTCCGTTTGCCACTCCCGGACTCCACAAAAAACACATATCGCTTACAGCAGACCCAAAAGCACCGCTTGGGGCGGACCGCCCCTGCTGCCTCCACCCCTGCTGCCTCCGCCCCTGCTGCCTCCGCCCCTGCTGCCTCCGCCCCTGCTGCCTCCGCCTCTACTGCCTCCTCCCCTAGCTGCCTGCGAACTTCCATCTCTTACCCCACGATGAAAATGCACCTCAAAGGTCGTCGTTTTAACAGCGTTGTCGAGATCAAGAACGAATCGCGGAAGGTCGCCGATTCGCTTCCGGAAAACGACTTCCGGGCCCGGATTCCAAAAATGAAAGGAACGTTGGGACCGGTGTATTGTTGCGCAAGATTGCTATCTCGAAGGCGATGATGTTAAAACTTAGGTAAATAGTTATTTTTTTATCAAACCTATATAGTCCGGGAACCTTTTGACACCACCTCGTACATTAGATCACATTACAAACGTAGCTGGAGGGACTTGCAACACCAGGTGGCACTTTTAAAGGGGCGTCACTATTGGGTCTGCTGTAGGCAATATGTGTTTTTTGTGGGGTCTGGGGACGGCAAGCGGAAGGGCCTCCCCGGGCGGCACACAGTCTTTCTACGCTAGTGGGTCTCATATATGGGTGGAAGGAATAAGTGAAGTTCGTCCTGGCTAGAATTTGAACGCTGAACATAAAGAGTTGAAGCAAATCCTGTATGACGTTTATCCGAACACTTTAATGCAGGGGTCCTCAACCATTTTTTTCCTGCGAACCCCTTTGATTACGATTTTATTGTGGTGAATCCCCATAGCCATTCAACGTTTACTAGTCTTTTAGAGGTTTCTTTAAAATTTCCTATTTTGTTTTTCACATATTAACTATGTAAAATGTTTATTTCTTTATTGCCCACAGGGGGCTAAACATAGAGGGGACAAACAAGGACAGACAATGGGATTAAATCGATTATATCAACCCCAGTGCGTGACTGGTACTTAATTTATCGACCCCGAAAGGATGAAAGGCAAAGTCGACCTCTGCGGAATTTGAACTCAGAACGTAACGACAGACGAAATACCTATTTCTTTACTACCCACAAGGGGCTATACACAAGAGGGGACAAACAAGGACAGACAAACGGATTAAGTCGATTACATCAAACCCAGTGTGTAACTGGTACTTAATTTATCGACTCCGAAAGGATGAAAGGCAAAGTCGACCTCGGCGGATTTTGAACTCAGAACGTAGCGGCAGACGAAATACCGCTAAATATTTCGCCTGGCGTGCTAACGATTCTGCCAGCTCGTATGTAAAATATTAGAGTAAGAAACAGAAATGTTTCTAGCAATACATACCAATACATACTTTTAAACTTGTTTCAGCTTTAAAGCTGCGGTCATGCTGGGGCACCACATCTATAACAAATTCTTTTCAGGCGTCCTTTGTTGTGTGGACCCTCAGGTGCTACACGGACCCTGATTAAGAACCACTGCTTTAGTGATTCCGCCAGCACACCCCTTTGTTGCTCTCTGACAATAATAATCTTCGCTTTATCACCTACAAGGACGGACATGAAATACAATAACATGCAATATACGTCAAATTAGAATATCACGACACGTTTTGTCCTTGAGCAAGATACTTTATTTACGTTACTCCAGTCCACTCAGCTGGCAAAAATGAGTTGTACCAGTACCGTAAATCTTCGAGTATAATCCGCATTTCCCCCCAAAAATTTAAAGGTCAAAATCCCTAGTGCGTACAATATACGAGGTTAAAAATGAAAAATATTTTCTAAGCAATATCCGAGTTTCTATTTGCTGTCCAGAAATGTTTATTCAGACGCATTTTGTGATGTCGGGCGCGAAATTACATTAAGCTAAGCCTGAAAGCAATGAAAAATCATTTATAACTTACAGTTAGCAACATTTATTAAATTATTCAGAACACAGAATGACATGTAACAAAAACAAATTGAAAACAGTATTTACATTCCCATATAACAGTTAAGAACATCACCATTATTGTATTACGCATGCGCGGAAACGTTTTCGACTAGGTGCTACTGGCCTAATTATGCACGACTCAAGTTAGAGAAGGGGTGCGTATTATACACAAGGTTTAGGTTTTTTAGAGGTACGACCCCCTAAAAATCCCCTACGTATTATACTCAAGGGCGGACTATACTCGAGGATTTATGGTATTTCAAAGGGTCGGCTTTGTCACACTCTGTATCACGCTGAATTTCGCTGAGAACTACGTTAAGTGTACACGTGTCTATGGAGTGTTCAGCCACATACACGTTAATTTTACAAGCAGTCTATTCCGTGGATCGGATAAACTGGAACCCTTGTCGTTGTAACGAATGAGTGCCGGAATGTCACAAATAAGTATGGTGAGGGAAATAAGTTATACAAAGGCGAGGGGAAAGGTGAAAAAGAGGTATACAATACGTAACCGGGTGAGTTGAAAATTATATAAATAACACAGTAACACACAATAAATAAATAAAAAAAAAGTATGACTCGCAATCCTGGTTTCTTTCTTAAGCAGAAGACCAACAGTTTTAAGGGGAGGAGATTTAGTCGATACCATCGATGTTAATGCTTCACCGATACTTTATGTTATCGAGCCCAAAGGAATGAGAGACACAGGGGATCTCAGATGAATTTTGATTCAGTACACACTAGCACGCACGCATGCGCGCGCGTACACACGCATATGTATGTATGTATGTATGTATGTATGTATGTATGTATGTTTTCCTTGTTTTTTCTGTGTCCCTTTCTGTGGAAGAGCGTAGGCTCGAAACGTAAAAGACTTTTTCTATTCTTGAGCGTTATACTAATACATCTGTTTGTTTTGTACACCACCTGTCTTCGTCTTTTGTTTTTTTTCGTAAACTCTCCCTATATATATATTATATATATATATATATAATATATATATATATATATAAACACACACTCATAGATAGATAGGCCGAAAGATATAGACAGATAGATTGATATACAAACAAATAGCTATAGGTAGATAGACAGACAAATAGAGATAGATAGATTGATAGACTGACAGACAGACAGATAAATAGATAGATAGATAGATGGATAGATAGATAGATGGATAGATAGATTATAATTTAAACGTCCAGTTGCATTGGTTGTGTTTCGCCACTCCTAATATACCTCTTCAATTTCCTACTGGAATTGTTCGATGCCGATGAATTGGGTGAGCAAATGTCCGCATACTTTGAATAGTTCACATGTAAAATGGTGTAAACACTCTAGGAAGGGTTTTATAATATTGTATTATTCTTAGGTTCTCTGTGCTTTGATCCTGTCTCCTGTTTCGGTCAATATTTCGTTTGGATTGTCATCGTGCATTTCGTTTAAGGATTCTACTGTATTTTTGTCGGGCATTGGAATGACTCTGAAGACTTGTTTCATTCGGATAGGATTTCACTTCAGTTGAAATTAGTTCACTTTCACATGGAACAGACGTCACCTGAGGGGGTGCTCCTCCTCCCGAGAGGCAAGTTTCTTTTCATAAAAAAAGGGATTCCTTGCCGAGGAGCGTCTTTTCTTCACGTGAGCTATGCCCCTCTTCCTACATTTTAATTCCCTTTTCGATTTTCTTTGGGTTTATTTTTGCTTGTTTTTAGCCTACGCTTGCCCCACCTCCTCTCTGTTGCTATGAGTTATTTCCTGGTCGTTTAGTTACTTTTGTTGTTGTTTAAGTCATGCTCGACTTCCACCGTCTCGGCTGGTGGAAACTGCGAGAGGTTTTTGGGTCACTTGTTTAGCTCTGGGCAATGACGACAGGGCAATTTCGTTGGTAACTCTATAATTGCGACCAGTACAGCCTTATACTGTGGTACTGCATGATTTATTACAGCTGTTGTTATTATGCTCTTTTAAATCATCTGAGCAGCTGGGCTTTCTGCTCTGGACATTCTCTCAGTACCACGAGCAGGGCATAACACCTATTACTATTATTATTATTATTATTATTATTATATTATTATTATTATTCAGGTCACTGCCTGGAATCGAACTCGGAATCTTGGGGTTAGTAGCCCGCGCTCTTAACCACCACGCCATATGCTCGTGGGCACCTATGATGTTCTTTGGTCTTGTGAGAATCGAGACAACGTATATGTCTATGGCACTCTCACTCGACCTAATATCGCTTTGTGTTTCGAGTTCTCTGTCCAACTGTCCATACTGTTCCTCGAAAGTGACACAGCCATAGGGAGGGGGGGGGTCGAAGTCTCCACCGGCATCCCTAATGGTGTCACTTGTATTTCCCCTTTCTAAATATTTCGAGACTACTTTATACATGTTTGCGTTTTGTATAATTTGGGCTGGCACTTTAAACCCCATCCCTTGTTTAAAAGATGACGCAGATTGCACCACACGACCTCCACTTTCAATAAAAGATATTTCACTTAATGTGTCTTCCGAGTCTGTTTCCAAATCTTCAAGGCTTCGTAGCATTAGCAAGACCCCGATACGTTACTTAAACTCTATGATAGAATGGCGACCATCTCGTTCACAGAACGGGCGCCAGCCATATTTTATTCCTTTTAGCAAAATGTTTCATATCAAAGGTTTTCTTGTCCAAAAGTACATCTGCGATCGGGGGCGCTTTGTCTAAGTTTGTCACACTTTCGTTTGACAAAACAAGCGCAAGTGTACTAGTATTGTTGTTGTTGCTATTGCTGCTACTGCTGCTACCGCTGCTGCTGCTGCTGTTGCTGTCATATGTGTTGTTTGTTATACTATATATTTTTTTCCATTGAAAATATTTTCCTATTTACGATCGTTTGTTTATGTATTCATAAATATTACTTTTACGTTTTTTTTGGCAAATAATTTGCTTTTGTTTAATGTAATTTCTTCCCGTATAACAGACGCCGTTATTGGCTTCGAGTTGAAGTTAGACAGAAAAATAAAAATGGAAATATTACAAAAACAAAGAATTAAGTCCGATTTCATCGTTTAACCCTGGAACGAAGCAAACAGTCGAAAATATCCAATATTAGTCCCTGTTTTAAATAATATTCCTGATGTAAATGAATTCTTACAGTTACATTCACATATTCTGCATCTCTGAATGATTGCAGCAGCAGCAACAGCAGCAAAGGATAATTTTGAGGGGAGGGGTTAGTCGATACCATTGACTTCGGTACTTTACTGGTACTTTATTTAGTCAGTCGTTCATTTGAGACTCATCAATAGTATCGACCAAACCTCTACCCTTAAAATTGGTGGTCTTGTGATAACAGTAATAGTAATAATGATAATAATAATAATAATAATAATAATAATAATAATAATAATAATAATAAACACCAGATCATCTCCGGCCCCAAACACCATGTACAAAAAACTACTACGAATAAATTAAATAATACCGGTATTATTCAATCCCAGAATAACAATCGGGAAGTACGTACTGTAAACTTACAACATAAAATGTACGAAAAACTACACGTGCAAAACAATGTGACAACAGAAATGAACGGACCGGTACCCTACGAAAATGACGACCGTCAAAATAATGGGCCTGACGCTGTTCCTCATGTCCCGCAAATAAAACCAAAAAGGCATAAATGGACACGTGAGAAATACATTTCAATCCTACACGCTTGCTTTACAGCAGTGCTAGTGCTCTACCCAAAGTTCTCAGTATTTAAGGAAGCTGACAAATACAAACAAGAAATCATACCACCTAACAAATATGAAGAAGAAGAAGATGAAGAAACAACAAAAGCTATAAAACAAATGAAATCCAAACTAAAAATATAACAGCAACGAACCATGATAAACCGATGGCAAGAAAAGACCCTTCATGGTAAATACTGGACTAAACTAAGTGCAAAAGAAATAGACAAAGAAAAATCCCATCAATGGTTGAGAAGCTCAGGATTCAAAGCAGAGACAGAAGGATTTTTAATTGCAGCACAAGACCAAAGCCTCCCCACCAGAAATTACCAAAAACATGTAATGAAAAGAAATATAACAAGTAACTGCAGAATATGTGGAGATGGACAAGAAACAATAAATCATATTATCTCTGGCTGCCCAGTCCTGGCTAAGAAGGAATATATTCACAGACACGACAGAGTTGGGACCTATATACACTGGAAACTATGCCAACATTATGAAATAACAAAAGAAAAAAGATGGTATAGGCTCACACCAGAAAAGGTCACAGAAAACGAGAAAGCAACCATACTCTGGGATTTTCCGATACACACAGATAGAGAAATTAAGGCCAACAGACCAGATATAGTTGTCAGAGATCATGAAGAAAAAAATGTTTCCTAATTGATGTATCAATACCAGCGGATGACAACGTGTCTCTAAAAGAAATGGAGAAACTCTCAAAATACAAAGACCTGGAAATAGAGGTAACCAGAATGTGGAATCTAAAAACAGAAACAATTCCTATCATAATAGGTGCATTAGGCATGATAAAAAAATATTCAGACAAATACATAACAAAAACAACAGGACTTACAAACACATATAACATACAGAAAATTGCACTATTAGGCACTGCACACATCCTACGCAGAACACTTTCCATACAATAACTATCAGAGCATCACAACAAATCACAGCACATACCCAAGGCACACAGAGCTGCGCTCGGTAGTGAAGTGACAGCATGCTATAAAAATAAAACTACTGAATAATAATAATAATAATAATAATAATAATAATAATAATAATAATAATAATACTTAATTTATCGACTCCGAAAGGATGGAAGGCAAAGTCAATCTCGGCGGAATTTGAACTCAGTATGTAGCGACGGGCGAAATACCTCTAAGGATTTCGCCCAGTGTGCTAACGATTCTGCCAACCCACCGCCTTATCAACAACAACAACAACAATAATAGTAATGATAATAATAAAAATCCGCAATTCTAATTAAAACCTGAAAATAATTGGTAAAATCCGCCTTGCACTTAAGGATATAATTTCAGCTAATGATGTTGATATCACAGATCTCTACCACCTGTACTATGCATCCGCGAAAATCTGAACGATTCTATGTGGTGAAAAGATTAGAAAACGGCAACATTCCCACAAAAAGCCTTGGCAAGAGCGTATCCAATACCAAATTAAACTACTTAGGTCTGACATAGAATGTTCGAAAAACCTTAAGTCTGACAAGACTACCAAATTTACAAAAACCCGAAAATTAAAGAAAAAATATATGAAAATCATACTTGACATTGATGCCACCATAGAAACCATCAAGCAAAAGGTATGTGCTAAAGCTGCCCGCATAGCGAGGTATGAAAAACGTGTTAGATTCTTCAATGACAACAACATGTTAAAAAATAATCCAAAAAATTTTACAGGAAGATAGAAAAAACACCGGTTACTGTAAAGTCTGTACCATAAAAAGAAGAAGTGCAGGGATTTTGGAATAAAATTTGGGCAGAAGAAAACACACAACGATTGATAGAATATCTACAGACTTGGACTCCTTAGGGGAGCAAAAGTGGGAGGGTGTCAAGGTAGAAGTGGGAGGGTGTCAAGGTAGAAGATAAAAGATCTGCTCTCAGGAGGTCAAGCAAATGGAAGTCTCCAGGAAAGGATAAAATTCCTAACTTCTGGTTGAACGCCTTCCCAGAGAGCCATGAACTGCTAACAGAACTTTACAATGATGTTTTGCAAAACCCTAGTAGGATGCCTCCTTGGCTAGTTAATGGTTTAACATTCCTGCTTCCAAAAAGTGAAGAAACAAATGAACCAAAAAACTATAGACCCATGACCTGCTTAACAACTATGTATAAAACGCTAACATCTGTCCTGTCTGAATATACCTATAGTTTTTTAATAGAAAGCAGCATATTCTCTAATGAAAAAAAAGGATGTAAACGTAGATCCTATAGTTGTAAAGATCAGCTACTCATCAATAAGATGATCTTAGAAGATTGTCACAAACGACACAAAAACTTGTCAATAGCCTGGATAGACTGTAAAAAAAGCTTTTGATAGCCTACCACATATCTGGATTAAGAAATGCCTGGAAATGTATAAAATGGCGCCTACTCTGCGAAACTTTTTATCTGTAAGTATGAGATCATAGAGAACCACACTAACTTTGAACAGTGACAATGAATCTCTAAGTGCTGGTGATGTAAAAATTTCATGTGACACTTTCCAGGGTGACTCACTATCACCACTCCTCTTTTGTTTAGCCTTAATACCTCTCTCAAAATTGCTCAGTAATGCACAGTACGGTTATAAAATGTTTGATAAAAATATAAATCATCTCATTTACATGGATGATTTAAAGCTCTTTGCAAAAAATGACCAACAACTCAAGGCTTACTAGCGATTGTTAAACAATTCAGTGACGACATCAGAATGCAATTTGGCCTCGATAAATGTGCAAAAGCTACCTTTATCAAAGGAAAAATGACAGAGACATCTAACGTTAACCTTGACCAGCAGAACGTTATAAAAGAGTTACACCCAGCGGAGAGCTACAAGTACCTAGGGGTAATTGAAGGAGACGGAATAAGGCATTCAGTGATGAAGGAAAGGATCAGGAGAGAATGTTATCGCAGAGTAAGAGCAATACTCAAGACAGAGCTGAATGCGAGAAACAGGATCGAAGCGATCAATGTTTTAGCCATACCAGTCGTGACTTACAGTTTCAATATCGTTAACTGGTAAATTACTGAAATATGTAATCTTGACAGAAAAATACGAAAACTGTTGACAATGCATAGAATGCACCACCCTAAGGCAGATACAGAACGACTTTACCTGGCAAGAAAAGAGGGAGGCCGTGGACTTTTACAACTGGCAATAACAATGAAGATTGCTACAATTGGCATAGACACCTACCTGAAAAACTCTGAGGACTGGATGTTAAAACTTGTCTCAAAACATGAAAACAAGAAAGCATCATACTCAGTAACAAAACAGGCAAAGGAATATCTAAGTGAATTCCGAATACAACAAATTTCGGAATTAGACATACAAGAAACAAGCACAGAAAAAGCTAAGCGCATGAAAACCCGTGCTAAAACTGCTGCCTTAGATATTCTGATTGATAAATGGCAAGAAAAACCTCTCAATGGCAAATACCCAAAGAGGGCGAATAATTCCGATGTTGACAAAGCCCTGACCCATCAATGGCTAATGACCTTTGGCTTAAAATCTGAAACAGAGGGTTTATCATAGCAGCTCAAGACCAATGACTACCAAGGAACTACCAGGCCAACATATTAAAGAACGGCAGTAGCCCAACATGTCGTGTATGTCAACAACAAAATGAAACCATTGATCATGTTGTCTCCAAGTGCAGTCTTCTAGCACCTACAAAGTATCTCAACAGGCATGATAGAGCTGCACAATATATTCACTGGGTAATTTGTAAAAGCCTGGACTTGGCCCATGAGAAAAACTGGTGGGAACACAAACCATCTCCAGTGCTTGAAAATGACCACATCTCACTCCTCTGGAACTTCACCATTCAAACTGACAGAAAGATAGACGCGAATAGGCCAGACATCATATTGAAAGACTTCACACAAAAATCATTCCTCCTCATTGATATGACTGTCCCAATCGATATAAACGTATCTGTCAAGACCTACCAAAAACTGAGCAAATATAAAGATCTTGAAATAGAAATCAGCAAAATGTGGAACCTGAAGACTAAAACAATACCTGTTGTCATAGGTGCCATGGGAATGATAGCAAAAGGGGCTGATCGCTACCTAACTCAGATACCAGGAAACTCCAAAATGACAGAAATTCAAAAGATAGTGCTCATGGGAACTGCTCACATCCTACGCAAAATACTTTCTATGTAATCTCAAGTTTTAAAACAAACATAATTTTCTTATGGTTTCTTAAACATTCACTAGTACAACACTAAGTACAAAACCAAATATATGGCACCCTAGGCATAACACCAGCATGAACTTCCAACTTGTTGTTCTCTTGAGGTCTCTGGGTGAGACTTGGAGCCAACTTGTACAAATGTAAAGCAAAGGTCAAACATAGAATAATAATAATAATAATAATAATAATAATAAAAATAATCTTTTCTGTTCTAGGCACAGGGCCCGAAATTTTTGGGGAGGGGGGCAGTTGATTAGATTGACCCCAGTACGCAACTGCTACTTAATTTATCGATCCCGAAAGGTTGAAAGGCAAAGTTGACCTCGGGCGGAATTTGAATAATAATAATAATAATAATAATAATAATAATAATAATAATAATGATAATGATAATAACTGTGCGAAAAGTGGGGGCTAGAGAGAGGCAAGACATGGTACGAGCACAAACGGCAGAGAGTGGCAGAGTCGGACATTAGCAAAGTCCACTGGGATTTCTGAATCCAAACAGATCATGTGCTAGAGCACAACAGATCGGACCTAGTGGTGGTGGACAAGGTGCACCACATATTCTATATAGTTGATGTTGCATGCCCATTTAACCCACGAATAGTCAAGAAGGAAGGCAAAGTACGAAATAACCCGGCCACAGAAAATGAAGGTGAAGATAGTGCCAATTATTGTTGGGTCCTCGGGAACAGTATCAGAAGGCATCAAGAGGAATATAAAGGAAATTGGAAAAGAATGCCCAGTAGAACTGTTACAAAAGGTTTGCCTCCTCGGCACGGCCGGAATAATCAGGAAAGTATTAGTTGGCTGAAAAGAACGAATAGCAATGTACCGTAGGCTACAGGTCGTAAGCCCGCTACGCATGTAAGATTCCAGGAGCTCCAACAAAAGTTATGATAAAGAGAAAATAATAATAATAATAATAATAAAGCAAATATTCTGCTCAATACCACAGATTTGCTTGTCAGTTGTTTGACCTTAACCAGTTGAGCATGTCCCTTAGTGGCTAATGATATGTGCATCTCTGATCACGAGCAGAAGTAGTGGGGGAATATCATAGCCATGTGTTCAGAGGGATTCTTTGGGGTTTGAATAATTCACCTCTGGAAACATGGGTGTTTCGTTCAACATCCTTAAACAACCCTTACTCAGGGACCTTTTGAGCAGGATGGGTTACTCGACCAGAAGAAAATTTTAACTGGGCCCCACCTGCAAGGTCATGTGCTGTTTATCTTGATGTGAGATCACTATGTCGCGCACATATGGTTGTGATGCATGTGCCTGGTGTACCCTTATCAGACGGGTAATCATAATGGGTATACTGGGCTTCGTATATTTTACCCCAGTGTCACTTTGATGGCATGCACTGCTCTCTCACTCAATAATAATAATAATAATAATAATAATAATAATAATAATGATAATGATAATAATAATAATAATGATAATAATATAATAATAATAATAATAATAATAATAATAATGATAATAATAATGATAGTAGTAGTAGTAGTAGTAGTAGTAGTAGTAGTAGTAATAACAATAATAATAATAATAATAATTTGAGAGAGGAAATAAAGAAGAATCATAACTATATTGAAATGGAAAATAAGTTAAATATACTGAAAGACAAGTATGAACGTCGTTGTTGCGGAATCGAAACAAAGGATGCAGGCCAAGGCGTCCAAGTTGCAAAGGTTTGAACAAAGAACACAATAATACAAAATCAATAGGGTGCTCCTGTACGATCAGAAAAGAGTGTAGAAAGACCTTTAGAGTAAAAGTAAGAAAGAAATAGTGATATCGAATGGAGAAGAAAGCAAAAGGTTTTGGTCAAACATCTAGGATAATGAGATAAAGCATAATAATAACAATGCTGAATGGCTTAAGGAAATGAGGGAGAATAAAACAGGAGTGGCTGTGTGGTAAGTAGCTTGCTAACCACCACATGGTTCCGGGTTCAGTCCCACTGCGTGGCATCTTGGGTAAGTGTCTTCTGCTATAGCCCCGGGCCGACCAATGCCTTGTGAGTGGATTTGGTAGACGGAAACTGAAAGAAGCCTGTCGTATATATGTATATGTATGTATGTGTGTGTTTGTGTGTCTGTGTTTATGCCCAAGCATTGCTTGACAACCGATGCTGGTGTGTTTACGTCCCCGTCACTTAGCGGTTCGGCAAAAGAGACCGATAGAATAAGTACTGGGCTTACAAAGAATAAGTCCCGGGGTCGATTTGTTCGACTAAAGGTGGTGCTCCAGCATGGCCGCAGTCAAATGACTGAAACAAGTAAAAGATAAAAGAAAAGATAAAGAAATGAGAGGTTAACTGATTTTGAAATAACAACAGTAGTGTTGTGCATGTAAATCAGAAAAGTTCGCAACCGGAAAGCTCCTGGACCTGATGGGATCGAGGGCATTCTTGGTTGAAGACTCTGACATCTTTACATGAACGAATCGCGGCTCAAACGAATGTCATGTTTAACAACCGAGCAGAGATACCCATATAAATGACAGCGGGCTGGAATGTTCTCTGTCAGCAGGACCCTAATAAGGGCAACACAGTTGATAATTATAGATCCGTATCTATGAAAATTTACGACTTGAATCATCTCTGAGATCATATATAAGTTCTTGAGAAGGACGAAATTCTACCAGAAAAGCAGAAAGGGTGTAAAAGAATAGCAGGGGTACGAAAGATCAACTCCTGATTGATAAAACAATCCTTGTGGATTGTAAAAAGAGACAAGAATTTAATCATGGCATTAGTGGACTGTAAGAAAGCTTACGATATGGTCCTCCACAGCTGGATATTAGAGTGCTTGAAATTTACTCAGGTACCAGACAATGTATTTAGGTTTACAGGGAGATCGATGGTCAGTTGGAAAATAGAATTAATTTCTTGCGGGGGACAGTTAGAGTCTGTTAACATACGAAGGTGTATATTTCAGGGAGGCAGATTATCGCCACTTTATTTGTCAAGTCCTTAGAAAAGTGAAAATAGGATATGTGTTAGATGGTGTTAAGATCAACTATCTGTTATTCATGGATGATTTAAAACTATTTGTGAAAGATGAGGACGAAATTGACAGTTTAACATCTCCCATAAACCTGATTACTCGGGATACTAGAATGGAATTCGGGATTTAAAAAAATGTGGCATTGTAATCCTGAAGCGTGGAAAATTAACAAAGAGTAGAGGGGTTGAGCATGCTAATGGCCATATTATTAAAGAAGTGAGCGAGGAAGGATACAAGTATTTGGAAGTCTTTGAGTTGGATAAGATCAAAGAGAAGGAAATGAAGGAGATGTTAAAAAAAGAATATCTTAGGCGAGTGTAAAGTCATTTAAGCGAAATGGAAGGAAGATCAAGGCAACAAATACATGGGTTGTGTTCCCCATGTTGTACGGGGCAAGAGTTATCAAATGGATGAAACAAGAATTAGACAGTTGATAGGAAAACTAGGAAATTGACGACAGTGTATAAAGAACTCTACCCAAGGAGTGATGTTGAAAGAAAGAAGGTCGTAGAAGACAAATACGATGTGAAAATTGAGTAAAAAACGAAGAAAAATACCTAGTTTGGTACCTTTAAAATGTAAAGAATAACATCATGTCAAAACTAAGAGACCGCGTCACACTAAAAGCTGCAGATGCAGTAACACTGAATAAATACAAGAAAGGAGTTTATTAAAAAAAAAAAAAAAGAATTTGAAACGGAATGGAAGGATAGACTTATGCACGGGCAGTACATTAGAGATAAAATAGGTATTGATTGGGACTTAGAAATGGGGATCTGAAAGGTTGCATTGAAATTTTGGTATGCAGCGCCCAAGAGCAGGCTCTCCGAACTAACTACATTGAACATAGTTGACAAAACGAAAGATTCACCATTATGTAGAATGTGTGGAATAAAAGGAGAAACAGTTAGTCATCTTGTAAGCGAATGTGCTTAGTTGGCACTGCAAGATTACAAAAGACGACATGATAATGTTGCCAGACATTTCCACTTGATGAAATCTGAGAAATGTGGGTTTGCCAGGGCTGCTAAATGGTACGAACAAAAGCCAGAAGGGGCGTTAGAAAATGACAAATTGAAGCTTTTCTGAGTCTTCACTATTCAGTGTGATAGAATGATTGAAGCAAGAAAGCCAGACATTGTAGTTGTCAACAAGACAGAAAAAATGGCCCAAATTATTGATATTTCTATGCTAAGAGAGTGTAGAGGGAAAGATAAAAAGCATGAAAACATGGAGAAGTACGAGGCACTGAAGGAGGAAACTGGAAAGTTGTGGGGAATGAAGAAGGTTTTCGTGATTCCATTAGTGAGCAGAGCATTGGGAGCCATAGCGGACAGTTTCGAAGACTATTCTTTTACTCTTTTACTATTTTACTATTTTACTTGTTTCGGTCATTTGACTGCGGCCATGCTGGAGCACCACTTTTAGTCGAACAAATCGACCCCAGGACTTATTCTTTGTAAGCCTAGTACTTATTCTATCGGTCTCTTTTGCCGAACCGCTAAGTTACGGGGGCGTAAACACACCAGCATCGGTTGTCAAGCGATGTTGGGGGACAAACACAGACACACAAACATATACACACTCATACATATACATATATATATATATACATATATACGACGGGCTTCTTTTTAATTTCCGTCTACCAAATCCATTCACAAGGCTTTGGTCGGCCCGAGGCTATAGTAGAAGACACTTGCCCAAGGTGCCATGATGTGGGACTGAACCCGGAACCACGTGGTTTTTAAGCAAGCTACTTACCACACAGCCACTCCTGCGCCTGTAAATAAAATCAGGCTTGATGCAAGGAAACAGATCATGCAGACGACGGCACTTCTTGGTACTGCAAGGATTTTAGCGAAAATCTTGTCTATGTAAAGCACATGAAAGGGATCAGTAATGAGCCCTTGTTAATTTGCTGTCGACAGCTCCCTAACTGAAATGTCAGGACCGTTTGATATATAAGTGTCTGAGATATACAAAAACGAAACAATAATAATTTTCTTTGGCACAAAGAAAAATGCTATTGGTGATATGATGTTGATGCTGATGAATATAGACAATAAATATATATCTTAATAGCTGTCTGATTAGAAAACTAATATATTGATATGTTCCTATAAGGTTGTTACATATAACCCTACAATATTTCTACATTTATATACACGATATTTAAAAACAGACAATACGCTAACAAAATATATTAGGTTGTCCGGAAAGTTCGTGCCGATATTTAAAGGAAAGAAAAAGGTCAATAAATACTTGCCATTACATTTTAATCAAACAAATACGAACCACTTTGTTGCACAATGTGTTTCCATCTTTCCTTTCATTTGAAAATAATCTCTTCCCAGAATTCAGGTGGTTTCATGGCAAAGAATTCATCAAGGTATCTTTTTACGTCATCAAAGGAATTGAAATTTTTACCCTTAAGACTATTCTGCAGAGACCTGAATAAGTGGAAATCCGAAGGAGCAATATCTGGTGAATATGGAGGGTGGGGTGACACATCCCAGCTGAGCTGCAGCAATTTTTGTCTGGTTCCCAAAGCCTCAAGTGCCAAAAATGAACTTTCTTATCTTCCATTTTAAAGGGTTACAGAATTAACACAGGTTATAGGAACCTAAACCTTCTTCCACGAAAAGATAGCTTAAACTGTGCTTTAAATGGAGGTGAAGTAAAATCCTATTTAATGGACTCAACCATGTTCTTAAATAAGTCGAAATGTAAGCTACTATAAATCGGCACGAACTTTCCGGATAACCTAATATATTACCAACACAAAGGAGCTTCTTCGTGTTCACACGATCTACTAGAGA
>NC_043012.1:54271151-54273651 GCF_006345805.1 Octopus sinensis | reverse complement strand
AACTTTTTACTTAAAATATTGCAGCTAAAATTAAAATTTGAATGCTAAAACTTATTTTACTATAGCTTACAAATAACACTATACTTATTTAAGTAGAATTTGACCAAGTTACTATCTTAAATACAGAAAAAAGTGACTAATTAGACAAACTTACAAATTAGCTCAACAGTTTTGTACAATAAATTAAAAAGACGAGAACTGTCAAGAGTGATAAATTAGAAGAACTGCCATTCTTTGCTGCAGTATTTTAAGTAAAAGGTTTCTTATTCTTTACTTTACTAGAAGTAATAGCATGTCGTATACTTTTACAGGTATAATAACTAGTCCTGTACTTTCCCAGGTTTATAATCTTTAGAATATTACTTTTCATGCTCGCGTTTTTCCATGTAATGACGTATGTGTATATTGTACTTGGAAACGAGGAAATTATAAAAGTCGCATGGCAACCACTGATCTAGCGATTAATTGAATGTTTTTAGGCTTACCAAAGTTATGCCTTTGTACGAATTCAGATAGTGGCGTTTGCCAGTGTTCGCCAACAGTGCTGTCTGTGAAACACGTTCCTCACCACGTTTCTCACCACGTTTCTCATCACCTCACATTTCTCACCATCTCGGTACGCGTGTATATTCAGAATAATTCAGCACTCTTTACTCTTTTACTCTTTTACTTGTTTCAGTCATTTGACTGCGGCCATGCTGGAGCACCGCCTTTAGTCGAGCAAATCGACCCCAGGACTTATTCTTTGTAAGCCCAGTACTTATTCTATCGGTATCTTTTGCCGAACCGCTAAGTGACGGGGACATAAACACACCAGCATCGGTTGTCAAGCAATGCTAGGGGGACAAACACAGACACACAAACACATATACACAATATATATATATACATATATACGATGGGCTTCTTTCAGTTTCCATTTACCAAATCCACTCACAAGGCTTTGGTCGGCCCAAGGCTATAGTAGAAGACACTTGCCCAAGGTGCCACGCAGTGGGACTGAACCCGGAACCATGTGGTTGGTTAGCAAATTCCGGTTAAATTTAAAATTCAAAAATAGGATAAAATCTTTATAAGAATTTATCAAGTAGTCAGCGTGAAAAACCTCATAAGGGAAAACATATAATTATTCCCTTTAAATATACCTATTTATATTAAGGGCATTTCTACACATTAATGCCTCACGCTATGAGGGACTCTTAAAGTCAAAACTACCATAATAAATACAGAGTACCGAACGCGAGGGAGTCTTGTGTTTAAATGTATATATGTTTGTAAGTTCGTATGCGTGCTTAAATACACACACACACAACACGCGCGCGCGCGCACACACAGACTCACACATATATGTATATATATATATATGTATGTATCTGTACGCACATACACATATACATGGGATACGTAAGTGTCTTTATTAAAACACCCTTCAAGGGTCTCGCGAAAGACTTGGTTGGAGGCCAAACCTTCTTAGTTCTTTTACAGGGCTTAAAAAACACTGAAGGACCGTTGCAATAAGTGTGTGAATCTGAGAGGGGAATATGTTGGATAAAATCATAATTAATTGATCCTCCTGTAATTTCTTTTATTCAAAACCAGTAATTTTTAAGCAGCACCTCGTATATACATCTATTGCTATGCATTATATATATATAAAGAGAGAGAGAGAGAGAGAGAGAGAGAGAGAGAGAGAGAGAGAGAGAGAGAGAGAGAGAGAGAGAGAGGCAAAGAAAGTGTGTGTGTGTCCTTATTTGCATAAGGGACTTGAACGAGTCCTTTAATTCTACAGCAAGTGCAATAAATCCACTCATTTGCTATTTTAATTCCTTATCTCTTTTTGAAATCAGCATGGTTCTTCGTTTCTAAAACAATGGAGCCTCTGAGTATCCTATTCCTATCTTTTATATTTTGCTTGTTTCAGTCATTAGACTGCGGCCACGCTGGAGCATTGCCTTGAAGAATTTTTAATTGAGTGAATCGCATTTTAAGGCTGGTACATATTCTATCTGTCCTTTTTACCTCATAAGACCGTACAGCCGAATTCCATGGCATATAAGTGACCGAAATCACAATATTCCCAATGAATAGGACGCCGGTCTTTTGCTGGATTCAAGACGAGCAGTTGTCAACTGGTCTTGGTATTCAATAAAAGAACGTCTTCGCGGTCGCTCGTCCTGCTAGAATTGGTGGCAAAAAAAAACAAGCCAAAAAAAAAAAAGCCCCACTCAAATCACGTTCTATCGTGTTTAGAAAAACATTTCAGGAACCAGAATATAGCTGACTGGTTCTCAACCGTTTTAAACGCTATCGACTCTTTTGGCTCCTGTTTTACTCGGGTGGAATCTCAGGCGTGGCTGGGTGATAAGAAGCTTGCTTCCCAACTACATAGTTCCGGGTTCAACTTGGACAAGTGTCTTTTACTGTTGCCTCAAGCCAACTAAAGCCTTGTGAGTGGAGCTTATAGACGGAAACTGAAAGAAGCCTGTCGTATATATATATG
>NC_043012.1:54253651-54266151 GCF_006345805.1 Octopus sinensis | reverse complement strand
ACCTATCAGGCAAAAATTCTGGGTCATCAATTAGAATTAAGGGGGATCAGCTAAGAAGCGTTTAGAAAATTGGTCAACCCATTTTAAAAACCTCCTGGGAAGAATGCCAAAATCCCTGATAACCCCACTCTCCCAAGTGTACCTATATCAGACACGCTGGACATCAACACCTCCCCTTTTACCATATTTGAACTAACAGCAGCCACCAAGCAACTAAAAGCCTCGAAAGCATTTGGTCCCGACAACATTCCGGCTGTGATTGGAAGGATGATAGATTTCACACACTTTTGCTTAACCTCTGCAACCACACACTTTCCACCTTTGTCGCTCCAAAGATTTGGCACCAGTCTCAAATCATTCCAATACCCAAAAAAGGCGATTTGTCCCTCGTCACCAACTACAGGGGCATATCTCTAATGTCAATTGCTGCAAAACTGTACAACAAACTGATCCTAAATCGTCTTGTCCTTTTTGTTGAACCTTTGCCCTCCGAAGAACCAAAATGGATTCAGACATGGGCGCTCAACGCTGAGCCAGATACTATGCCTGCGCAGACTTATTGAAGAATCAAAAGCATTTAATCGCGATCTTGCAATGGTATTTGTAGATTTCTAAAGCGTTCGATTCTGTAGATAGGTGCAAGATGTTTGAAATCCTTAAGCTCTATGGGATACCAGACAAAATTATTTCTGCCATCAAGGTCCTCTACACAGATACGTCTTCAACCATCTTAACCCCTGATGGAGAAACATCATCTTTCTCGATCGAGGCCGGAATACTGCAGGGAGACACACTCGCCCCATTTCTTTTCATCATTGTTGTTGATTATGTGCTACGTATGTCAGTTGATACCATCTCTGGCAAGGGCTTTGAAATAAAACCAAGAAGAAGTTCCAGACACCCAGCTGAGTACTTGACAGACACTGACTTTGCTGACGACATCGCTCTTATCAGTGATTCTCTCTCCAATGCCCAGTCTCTTTTACAATCTCTTGAACAAGCCTCAAATTGTGTAGGTCTTTACCTTAATGAGACCAAAACTGAATACATAAACAAGTGCCTGTCCAACAGTGATTGCATCATCCACACTCTCAACAGTGCACCTTTAAATATGGTTTCTGATTATAAATATCTTGGGTCATACATATCATCATCTGGAAAAGACTTTCTAACTAGAAAGGGTATGGCCTGGTCAGCCTGTAATGACATGCATAAGATCTGGTCATCAAATCTAAGTAGAGACTTCAAACTTGAAATATTCAAAGCCACAGTCGAACCAATCCTACTATATGGCTCAGAAACCTGGACGTTATCAAGAAGCTTGAGAGGCGGTTGGATGGAACCTACACTCGCCTCCTTATGAGAGCTCAAAATCTCTCGTGGAGGCGCCATCCAACTAAAATGCAAATATATGGGAATTACCACCTGTGTCATCTCTTGTGAAGGGTAGGAGAGTCCAGTTTGCTGGACATTGTTGTAGAGCTGAAAAAGAAGTAATTTCTACTCTTCTCCTCTGGAAGCCATCTACTCGCAACACCAGAGGGCGCACACTCTCCTACCCTGATGTAATCTCCAGGGATACAGGCATCCAGCAACAGGACCTCCGTAATGCTATGATGGACCGTGAAGTCTGGCGCAACATGGTAAATTCCATTGTCTCGACCACGGTCGAACAATGATGATGATGATGAGTTGCACAGCTGGATGACTGCTACCCAATTTTAGGGAGTCAGCGGGATTCTCCAGCTATAGCAGGCCTTATTGCTTTGTATTAACTGCTGCAGCGTAGCCTCAAGTAAACCATTTTGGGGGCCTTGGCATTGTGAGATGTTGTTGTTGTTGTTGTTCTTCTTCTTCTTCTTCCAGTCAGGACTCAGGCCATTAGCCACAAAGAATAATCTCTAATTTGAGCCTACTCTAAGCTACTAAGAATGCGTGTGGCAACTTGAACATCCACCCTCCACACGCGATAGACTGGCGGTTGCACGGGCGCGAAACCTACGTTGTTATCCTCGTCCCGTAAACGGTGGATTTTAACGGTTGGAGAGCTGGACCATCCTGGGGTCCAGAGGATTCGCAATCTAGACTAGGGTCTGAAAGTTTACCACACCATAGTGGGTTACACCATGGTTCCTCTGCTTTGTGGCAGAATTAGGAAGAAAGAGTGAGAGAAAGTTGTGGTGAAAGAGTACAGCGGGGTTCACCACCCTCCCCCGCCGGATCCTCGTGGAGCCTAGGTGTTTCTGCTCGATAAACACTCACAATGCCCGGTCTGGGAATCGAAACCGCGTTCTTACAACCGCGAGTCCGCTGCCCTAACCTCTGGGCCATTACGCCTCCACATGAGATGTTGAGCTGCGCAGCAGTACATAGTTTTTTTTTGCTTTTTATCGCAATCGATGATTGTGTTCTAGTGGTTAAGATATTCGGCTCATACGGCCAAAGTCGTGGGTTCAATTCCTGGACAATGTAGTTTATTGTGTCCTTGAGCTGGGGACTTCATTTTACGTTGTTCCCACCTATTTAAGTGCAAATTAAGACCAGTCGGATGATTGTGCAGCTCCCTCGTTCTCTCATCCACTTACTCTCTTCACCCTATAACTCTATCACCCACTCACTCTCTTTCACCTGTTCACTCTCTCACCACTCACTCTCTCTATCCTTCTCTCCCCATCCTGTTGTCTCGTCTTGGATGTCCTGCCGGACCAAGGAGAACATGGGCCCGAAGCGGTGTCTATGCCTTTAGACGTCTAAAACAATTAAAGAAATCGTGGCACATATTACGAAGCTATAATAGCTCAAGATTGGCGGCCCGGCCCTATTGTACAATCCCAAACGGCTATATCCGATCTTTATAATGGAATGTATGGATATATGTTTTGAAATTGTATTCCATAATCGTCGGGAAACGCGTCGTGTTAATGTTGAAGAGCAGGGATTGGAGAGAGAGAGAGAGAGAGAGAGAGAGAGAGAGAGAGAGAGAGAGAGAGAGAGAGAGAGAGAGAGGAGAGAGAGAGAGATAGAGAGAGAGAGAGAGAGAGAGAGAGAGAGAGGGGGATAGTGTCTCCTTGGCGAACTCCACATATATTGATGATAGGTTTGCTCATTTCTACCCCGACAAGAATCCCGACAAGAAACCCTTCACGAGCTACCCTCACAAACGAGGAAATGTCAAAAGCCTTATTCAGGTCATTCAAAGCCACCCCCAGTCACTGGAGTCTCGATCCTGCTGGTTTGTTTGTTGAGCGAAGCGGTCTTCGTCCTCTGAGGAGAAGTCCGAAACGTGGTCCTTTGCTATTCGTAAGACCCGCAGAAGAGAAAGCAGGTCAACCCCCGACACCGAGAGCATCGACGGATGGATGAATGCGCATCCAGGGCTCAGCGGTTGCATAGGAAGTCGGGGAAAAGAAACAGGAAGAAAAATTGAGAGAAAGTTGGAGCGAAAGAGTACAACAGGGGTCGCACCTCTCCCTGCCGGAGCCTCGTGGAGCTTTAGGTGTTTTCGCTCAATAAACACACACAACGCCCGGTCTGGGAATCGAAACCGCGATCCTCCGATCGTGAGTCCGCTGCCCTAACCATTGGGCCATTGCGCCTCCACTTGATCCTGCTGCTCCCTCTGTGCTTCAACCCACGAGTTCTTACCGCAACCGTCGGCATTAACGAACCGTCTCAGGACAGGTTCAGTGGTGTATAATGATTTTTCTAAATATAATTATATATTTATTTCTGGTGGTTCTTTCTACAGAGGGCATGGTATATAGGTTTAATATCTATTTGATGCCGCATAGGAATAAGTTTTAGGCAGTAGCTAATCACTTGCCCCAAGGTGCCACACAGTGGGACTGAACCTAGAACCATGTGGTTGGGAAGCAAACGTTCTGCCATACGGCTACATTTGTGTCTTTCTACATAAGCTTTTGGTACTATTACACATTCTTCCGTTTTTAAACGACATGGAGAGTGTTAGATTCCACGAGCATCTGATCGAGCTCGTGATGGCATGGCTGTGTGGTAAGAAGCTTGCTTCCTAACCACATGGTTCCAGGTTCAATCCCACTAAGTGGCACCTAGGGCAAGAGATGGTTTGGTTTCTAAGTTAGAAACTACTATAGTCTCAGGCCGACCAAAGCCTTGTGAGTGGATTTGGTATATATATTGAAAGACCATCGTATGTATGTATGTATGTATGTATGTATGTATGTATGTATGTATGTTGTATGTATGTATGTATGTATGTTGTATGTATGTATGTAGTATGTATGTATGTATGTATGTATGTATGCATGCATGCATGCATGCATGCATGCATGTATGTATGTGTGTATGTATGTATGTATGTATGTATGTACGGACGGACGGACGGACGTACGTACGTATGTATGTATGTATGTATGTATGTATACCTTTCTATATATGTATATATTTATGTGCGTGTCTTTGTCTTCGTGTTTGTCCCCCCCCCATTATCGCTTGACAACCGCTGCTGGTGTGTTTACGTTCCTGTAACTGCGGTTCTGCAAAAAGAGATCGATAGATTAAGTACTAGGCTTACAAAGAATAAGTCCTTGGGTCGATTTCTTCGACTAATAGCGGGGCTCTAACATGGCCGCAGTCATATGACTGTTTCAAGTAAAAGAATAAAAGTATATATATATAAACATATATATAATTATATATGTATAAAGTATATATGTGTGTATATATGTGTGCGTGCATGTATATATACATGTGTGAGTACGTATGTATGTATGCATGCATGGGGCGAAGGTCTCGAGAGAGCGAAGGTTTCGTTGATGTCGGCGGCAACAGCATTCTTTTCACTGAACTTGTCTGAAGCGATAGCCCACTGGTGAGTCACGTGAGAGAATTAGTTCCCTATAGATCTGGTTCCACGACAGCCATACTGGTGGACACTTAGGCGAGTGTGTGTATGTGTGTGTGTGTGCGAGAGAGAGAGAGAGAGAGATTAGAAATAGAGGGAAAGACAGAGTGTGAGGGTCAAGTTGTTGGTGACCATCATTGATAATGGTTGTATCCAAAACCTTAGAGTTTTGTGAGATGAGAGGAATAGGACAATAGTTTGCTGGGTCAGAGGTGTTGTTTTCTTTGGAATTGGGACACGCTGAAACATGCTCCCAAACGACAAATTCCAGTAGAGAGCAAAAGATTAAAAAGGTTGGTGATTATTGGAGAAATTTCCTGTGTCCAATGTTTGAAGGCAGTGAGCTATCAGAATCGTTAGCACGCCGGGCGAAATGCTTAGCGTTATTTCGTCTGCCGTTACGTTCTGAGTTCAGATTCCGCAGAGGTCGACTTTGCCTTTCATCCTTTCGGGGTCGATTAAATAAATACCAGTTACGCACTAGGGTCGATGTAATCGACTTAATCCGCTTGTCTGTCCTTGTTTGTCCCCTCTGTGTGTAGCCCCTTGTGGGCAGTAAAGAAATAAGAATCGTTAGTACATGGGGAAAAATGTTTAGCGGCATTTCGTTCCTATATGCATTGGTTAAAACAAGTACCAGTTGAGTACTGGGGTCGATGTAATCGACTTAGCCCCTCCCCTGAAATCGTTGGCCTTGAGCCAAAATTTGAAATCAGTATCTGAGCGCAATAGAAGGCAGCGAGCTGGCAGAGTCGCTAGCATGCCAGGCAAAATGTTTAGCTGCATTTCGTTCTATGCGTTCTGAGTTCAAATTCTGTATAACTATATATTTACGTATACATATACTATATATTTACGTATAATGCATCTCACATTATTAGGCAAATCAAGCTTATCTCAATATAGGTGTTGCTAACAGTCAGTGGGAAAACAACTGGTTTTGAACGAATGTACATTTATTAATTGAGGGAAAGTTGATGTGCCTAAAAATTTGAGACGCAGTGTATATGGATCAATGGAAATAAATTTATGAATGCACGTAGAACTACTTTAAAAAAAAAAATTATTTCAATTCATACAGTACGGGTTAGTTATGATTCTAAAACAAAAAGAAAACAAACTCAAACTGATGGATATATATATATATAATATATATATATATATATATAATATATATATATATAATATATATATAATATTTTATCTTATTTTATTTACACCAGAATATATTTGTTAAGATATTTCGTATTTTTCTAACTTATATATGTATATATATATATATATATATATAATATATATATATATATATATATATATATATATATACATACATAATATGTATGTATATATATATATACATATATATATCATATTAAATTAGAGATAAAACCACTATTAGGCAAATCATATATATAGACATACATATATATACGTATGTATGTATACATATGTATACACACACACATACACACACAGTTGCGCATGCACACATAATCAGTACACATGTATGGTTGCCTGTTTGTATTTACATGTGTAGGTTTGGATTTATCCATGCTTTTAGAACAAGACATCAATTAACATGGGTAGCAGCATGCAAACATTACTTTATGTGGGATTATTCAATCAGGGAAGTAATTAAAATGCTACTCTTCAAAGCTTGTATTGAAACAGTTCTGTTCTATAGTAGCGAGGCTTGAATAATAAACCAGCGCTAGCAAAAGAGATAAACGCTGAACATCACTCTAGTTCTTGTTTTTTTTTTACGGATTGCATAGCGAGCGGCAAGAGTGCAAGCGTTTCCAGCTAATATTTTTACTTTCAAAGAGATAAATTTTGATTAAACATGCTTTGAGAATACCAAATACATTTCTGGTTACTGTTTGGATTCATAAACTTCAGGCTACAGAAAGTTTGGGAAAGAATAAAATTAATTTCACATGTTTATGGGGATCTAGCCCAAGGCAATAGTTGATTTAATGAAGCTTGGGATGTTGTTACGGATAGGGATCAATGGCGAGTTGGATTGGCTAGTACTGTGTGCACAATGTCGTATATTGTGGACTAATCTTTATGGACAATAGAAGTGGGCTCGGAAGAAGAGTATATATATATATATATATATATCACCGTGATCACCGTGATTACCGTAACCGACCAGACTATCAGATGTTGCTACACATCGCTGGTCACAATGCGCTTCGCATTGTTTTGGCCTTTAAATGACGCCACCCCGCTGGCTAAGTGAGCAGGCCAACAGAAGAAGGAGAGAAAGTTGTGGCGAAAGAGTACAGCATGGATCGCCACCATTCCCTGCCGGAGCTTCGTGGAGCTTTTGGTGTTTTCGCTCAATAAACTCACAACGCCCGATCTGGGAATCGAAACCACGATCCTACGACCGCGAGTCCGCTGCCCTAACCACTAGGCCATTGCGCCTCCACACACACACACACACACACACACACACATATTTATATGTAGATATTTATGTACATCCACCAATGTGATATTCTGCATGATCAGTCGTGCACCTTGTATAGAAGAATGTGTGAGTCGGCCGGTAGATTCACCTGGCAGTGTAGTCCTCAATATTCAGACGGTCGAGCTGTTGCTCGAAGGCTGACTTGTGTTCGGTGTGGAGTTACTTGTAGGTCCTTTGTAGAGACCTCAGAATCCATATGAGACGTCAGCGGTGGGGAGACAGAACGTGAGATATTTCTTAGAATGAAATGAGTTTAAAAAGTGGTCATACTCGGTCACAAGTCGACTTCCTCCCTATGTGTGTATGCATGCATGAATGTATGCATATATGTATGTATGTATGTATGTATGTATGTATGTATGTATGTATGTATGTATGTATGTATGTATGTATGATGTATGTATGTATGCATGCATGCATGCATGCATGCATGTATGTATGTATGATGTATGTATGTATGTATGTATGTATGTATGTATGTATGTATGTATGTGAGCCTCTCAAGAGTGTTACTGGCGACATGGAATCCTGTGCATGGTCGGTTCGTCGGCAAATAAAGCGGCGCTTCCACTAAGCTCGTCTGATGAGGAGGGTTGCTAGAAACCCAACAGGATTAAAACAAAGACCTGTCAAAAGAATGGGTGAACTTATTGTAGGTTTAAGGACCATCTACCAATTGCACAGAAATTCCAGGTTGGTGTCTGGCGTGCTGGAAGAGCATTAGGAGTGAGGCACTCCTCAGCTTTTGTTTAAGCATGTCTCTAGGAGAAGGTCACTGATATAAAACCAGACACGCAAGGAATGGCACTGGAGATTTTGGGGACGTTTTCCTTGCAATATCGTTTGTGAAGCGACTCTCTGAATTTCAGTCGAACGGGGAGGGGGACGTGGCGAGCATGGGAGCAACAGGTATGAGGCTGGATGGAGCCGACCGCAGGTATTGCTGAAACCTTGCATAGACAAAAATCAGTGATGGTCATTCCTCGGTCATGAGTGAACAGCCATCGTCATGTCTGTGTCTGTGCATGTACGCAGGTACATATATATGTATATTTGTATGCTTGTATGTACATGAATGTATGTATATTTTTTTGAATGTTTGTATGTATGGATGTGAGTTTCGTTTTTCGACCTGCAGGGGGTCCAACGAAACCCCACCACCTTACAGAACAGGTTTGGGAAGGTTGCCGATTTAGTGTCTGACGGCCCGATCAAGCAACAGGTTGTACTGGGCTAAATATTAGCAATATCTCAATGAATGAACTGACCTAAAATCCGCTGCCATATAACAGTTGGGAGTGAGAGACCTCTAAGTTTTGTTTAGACATCTCTCTAGGAAAAGTAGACTCTGATGTAACACCTGCGACTTCATTTGCATCCAGTGATGTATGTTAATTCTTCTTTTTGGCAAATTCTTTTATTCTTTCACTTGTTTCAGTCGTTGAACTGCGGCCATGCTGGAGCACCGCCTTTAGTCAAAGAAATCGACCCATGGGCTTATTCTTTGTAAGCCTAGTACTTATTCTATCGGTCTCTTTTGCCGAACCGCTCAGTTACGAGGACGTAAGCACAACACCATCAGTTGTCAAGAAATGGTGGTGGGACAAACACAGACACCCAAATACACACACACACACACACACACACACACACACATACACACACACACATACACACACGCGCACACATACGCACACACACACACATACACACACACATACACACACGCGCACACACACGCACACACACACACATACACGCACACATATACATAGAGAGAGAACAAAGTGTACGTACGCCGCTATATATATATAGCAGCGTACGTACATATATATATATATGTACATATATATATATATGTGAAGTATATTTGCCAATTAAATATGGCTAACCCCTAAGGGTAGCTGTCACTGTAACTTGTAGCCCCAGGAGAACACCTCCTCCAGCTGGCTATAGACACACGTTCTGTGCCCTATCAGTATTTGCAAAGGGAACCCATCCTTCCCGTCTCCAACCTTTATACCTCGCTCAGAGATTTATTCTCGCTCAGAGATTTATATATATATATATTTATATATATATATATATATATAAAATACAAAATGGGACAAGAACGCAAATAGCTGTACCATAAATAGTGAGCGGTACATTGAGACACTCAAAACGCGCGGAGAAGCCATTAGAAAGAACAGACTGAAAAAGTACCTGAAAGCAATTCACATTCACCTTGACAAAGCGCAACTACACACATACACACACACACACACACACATACACACGCATCTTTTGCAACATACTAGGCAACCGGAAAATTGGCTTGGTCATTGGTTACGCCATCGAATAGAAATGGCCCCGCTGACTTTCACCTGTTCACTCCATTTGAGGGCAATCTTCGGGGACAACGATTTGAATGGCACAGGTTCGGTGAGAAGGCTGAGAAGAAGTGAATAGAACAGTTCATATCAGATTTTTTAAAAAGAGGATTTGAGTGTTGGGATCATTGTTGGTGCAACTGCTTCGCTTGTGATGGGAATGCGAAAATGTTGAGCGGTAAATATGTAAAGAAGAAAAGTTACACTGTAAACTTGTGCAATTTTAACGATTTATGTCTGTTAAAGAGAAAGTTTGGCTTACCTGAGCATTACTTTCTGTACAACTAGTTTTACGACGATGTGTATGTATGTGTGTTTAGATGTATATATATATAAAAATATGTGTGTTTGTGTGTGTTTGTGTGTTTGTGTGCATTTAATCGGTTATAAATTTACACAAGTCACTCTATATAACGACGGAAATAGAGAGACAGATAGAGAGAGAAAGAGTGAGTGAAAGGAAGAGAGGGAAAGACAGATAAGATGGATGGGCTGGTTTGTTTATCCAAGCCAATGCAAAAAAGATAACAGGAGAAAGAGAGAGAGAGAGAGAGAGAGAGAGAGAGAGAGAGAGAGAGAGAGAGAGAGAGAGATATTGAGAGAGAGAAGGAGAGAGAGAAAGAAAAATAGAGAGAAGCTATTATATAAAAAAAAAACCTGCTCTTCTGCGGATTCACTCTCGGTAGTCTGACATGTCAAATTTGTAAAGGACAGACGACATAATGATGTGAAGTTTTTTTTTTTCTCGAGATATATTACTTCTACTAATGTGAGAAATCAATATATTAAGAATCTCAAATTTATTCACTCTAATCTATTTAATGCAAGAAGTATCAGTAGGCTATTGGCTAATTTCTATAACTTAAAAAAATAAAGAGTAAAAAATTTGACATGTTATCTAACAGAACGGACAGAATAGAAGCAAAAGCATTATCATGGACGTGGCTATGGTTTTATCAGGTTTTATTCTAGGTTTATTCTAGTTTGAGTTTCATTGAAAAAGGAAATATTTTATCGTGAACTAAATGAGATTTTCTCAACATTAACTGCAATGATTGTCTTGTCTTTCATCGGCTTAGACAAGAAAAACAAAAGCATTTTTCAACAGCTTCTCGAAATCTAAATCCTTTGTTAAGATGATATTTATTCCCCTGCATAACAGATTTGCTTTTTTCTATACCAAAAACGAAAAAAAAAAAAAAAATGAAAAAAATGAAGGTTAATGTATTTTCCTGTTGCTTCACTTTTCGAATTCCCGATTTCAAATGCTTATTTGTCTAGACAGATACTGCAGTTTAGCACGCTTTTAACAATAGATTTGCCTCAAGTATGATACACGGATTGCTATTTTGAACGAATACTGCTTCCGTTGCTAATAATAATGACGACTATATATGTTATCGGTGATATTTCTGTCACTGTCTAACTATATCAGTTAGTGGCCGATTTTTTCTTAGAATGCGTTGCCAGTGAATACATGTTACTGACGAAGTTCAGAGAAGTAGAAATACGTATTTAGCATTGCCAGTGCCGCTACTGGACGAATTTTGCCTGGTGTTGACATATTTCTATTTTTAACACTTTATGCCTATAAGATATGCTTTCTCGAGACGAATACTGCATTTTAGCAGGCTTCCAACAGTATATCTGCTTGAAGTATGATATATATGCGTATATATACATACACACTCACATGCACACGAGGGGGGACCCCAAAGTAACCTGAAACGTTCTCTGTGGGACAAGCCCATTGTAGTTCAGGTTTCCGCTGTTAGAAGCCTGTGGGAGAAGCCCTTTGTAGTTCAGGCTTCCGCTACTAGAAGCCACTTGATGCGACCCCCTGGCATCAGTATGCCGATCGGTGTCGCCCGGCGCTACGCCTTTGTTTTGCAGTGCTTCTCTCCTGTACGTCGATGTTTCCGATGGCTGAAATGAAGTAACAGCGTGCTTCCGTGAAATTCTGTTTTCCGCTGGGAAAACGGCGACCGAAACAGTTATCATGCTTCTAACAGCTTCCAAGGACGCTACCATGAGTAAAACACAAGTTTACGAGTGGTTTTCACTCTTTAGGAACGGTCAGTTGTCGCTTGAAGACCAACCTCGTTCAGAACGTCCGTCCACCACCCGAACGAACGAAAACATCATGGAAACTCATGAACTCATCTTGGGCGACCACAACCGAACAATTGACGATCTTGTTGATATGAATGGTGTGCCCCGGAGCTCCTGCCAATGAATTTTGAGCGAGGAACAGCGAATGAAAAAAGTTGCTGCAAAATTTGTGCCTCGCTTGCTCACGGAAGATCAGAAGTAGTCATGACTGAATGAGTGTCGTGAACTGAAAGAACAGATAAAAGTTGGTCCGGATCTTTATTCGGTGGTCATTATTGGTGACGAAAGCTGGTCCTACGGAATTTGCGGATGTGGAAGATGTGAAGGAAGAAACGGCGGAGACGTTAAAAGGCATCACTTCGCAAGAGTTCTTGCACTGTTTCGAATAGTGGAAAACGCGCCTGGACCGATGCATTGCTTCAAATGGAGAATACTCTGAAGGCGATAAAAATGTAAACATATAAAACTAAGTGAATAAAATCATATTGCAAAATTGCGCTTTCTTTTGGATCCTCTCAATATATATACGTATATATATATATATATATATATATATTATATATATATATAAGAAAATAGAAAAGTGTGAAAAAACGACAGAAGGCTTAAATGTTAATATATATATATATATATTTGTGTCAAAATGTCTGGA
>NC_043012.1:54236151-54248651 GCF_006345805.1 Octopus sinensis | reverse complement strand
TGTCGTCGTTGTTTTCTTGTCTTTGGTGTCGCTGTCGTCGTTGTCGTGGTTGTCACCGTCGCCGCCATCGCCGCCATTGTTGTTATTCGGAGTTTTTTTTTCTCTATTCAAATTAATATTTCCAACATTTTTCTATTTCGTGTTTTCCTTTCTTCCTTTGAGCAGCATTATTTAAACTTGGAGCTCTGTTTATTGGATTTTTTTTTCACTGTCTGCTTTCTTTTTTAATTCAGCTCTTCAGTTCAAAATAATTTTGAGGTGTGTTTGTCTTCGTCATTACAGAAACTGTTACCACCACTCTGGCGAGCACCTCTCGCTTCTAGGTCTGAGGCCATTTTGAATCATAACTAACAACACCAATGGTTATTTGCCAAAAATATATAAATGGTTGAACATTTCTAAAGACAAAACTTTCTTCTATTTCAGGTAATGAGGTGGGGCCTCAGAAAAACCGAAAATCTTCTCTTAATGAACAAAGAAAATAAAAATTTTGTTTGCAAGGTAATCCAGTTTAGAATAATTTTTTTTGCGGAGCTCTGGCAGAAACGTCTGCTCGTCTCAGTAAGGAGCAGCAGCAGAAGTGGCGGCGTGGGCAACAAGTAAAAACAACAGCGAAAGCAGCGACAGTAGTGGAGGCGCAATGGTCCAGTGGTTAGGGCAGCGGACTCACGATCGGAGGATCGCGGTTTCGATTCCCAGACCGGGCGTTGTGTGTGTTTATTGAGCGAAAACACCTAAAGCTCCACGAGGCTCCAGCAGGGGGTGGTGGCGACCCCTATTGTTCTCTTTTGCTCCAACTTTCTCTCACTCTTTCTTCCTGTTTCTTGTCCCCGACTTCCTACGCAACCGCTGAGCCTGGATGCGCATTCATCCATCCGTCGATGCTCTCGGTGTCGGGGGTTGACCTGCCTTCTCTTCTGCGGGTCTTACGAATAGCAAAGGACCACGATTCGGACTTCTCCCGAAGACCGCTTCGCTTAACAGCTTCGCTTCGTTAACAGCTTCGCTTCGTTTAACAGCTTCGCTTCGTTTAACAGCTTCGCTTCGCTTAACACAGCAGCAGAAGTGGCGGCGGGGGCAGCAAGTAAAAACAACAGCAAAAGCAGCGACAGTAATAACAGTAATGAGAACCTCGATAAAGAAACACTCAAGAAAATTACAACATATACTACAGGGGACAAAGCTGAGATTGTTTTTTCGTCAACATCTTGCGAAATATTGACGACCAAGAAAAGAGGAAAAGATAGTTAACTACTTGCTATTACTGGACGATGTAAAGCTATACAATGATACATAGAGGGAACTGGATACCGTTCTCAGTACTGTGGGATGGATTAGCAATGGCGCCAAGATGGAATTTGGTATTTTTTCGCAGCGAATTTTTGTAACGAAGAAAGACAAATACTATAAAAGTAGAAGACTACAAAGGGCTGCTGAAGATTCTTGGCTTTGGGTAAAAGAAAATACAGGAGGATTAGTTAATTACGACTTTATCCAACATATTACCTTCTCAGAATCACACTTGTTGCAGCGGTCCTTCGGTTTTTCTAAACCCTGTAAAAGAACTCTGAAGGTTGGGCCTCTAACCAGGCTTTTCGCGATATTCTTGAAGCCCAGAACTTTTCAACACTCACTCGTAAGTCTTCTGAACAAGATACGGGTGTTTTGTACAGATAAATATTTGGAAAGTTTGGATATTGATTGTATTTGGGATAGAGCAATGGAAGATAAGGTCAAGAGAGAACATTTTCGAAGGACAAGATTAAAATTCAAACTCAGTGACATAAATCCCATTCGTGCCATAAATTCAAGAGCCATGTCCATCATTAGCTACAGCACCAGAGTAATCAAATGAACAAAAAACTTTGAGAACTTTCAGAGAATAACAAGGAAATTATAGCTTCTGAATGTAAAATGCTTGTTCATAGGATCTACAAGAACTGGAAAAATAGCTAGGTGACTAAAACTATGCATTTGAAAATCTGTAAAAAATATGGAGTTGAACACATGGATAAATGATACGACTTTGAAAGCAGAACACATCCTCGAAAAGACCCTGTAAAGGAAATTACTGGGTATACACACACAGCTTCTATCATAACTGAAAGAATGGAGGAAAACTGTGCAAGTAGAAGAAGAGAGGTTAAGGAAGTACATTGCTGACAGTAGAGAGGTATTTTTGATAGCAGTAAAAAAAGAGATTACATTAGGTCAAGGAACAGAAAAATATTGATACGAAAATAAAAGTTTACGAGAAATAAAAGTTTAGAAGGCTTAGGAGTGGCTGTGTGGTAAGTAGCTTGCTTACGAACCACATGGTTCCGGGTTCAGTCCCACTGCGTGGCACCTTGGGCAAGTTTCTTCTACTATAACCTCGGGCCGACCAAAACCTTGTGAGAGGATTTGGTAGACGGAAACTGAAAGAATCCCGTCGTATATATGCATATATATATATGTATGTGTGTGTGTGTGTGTATACGTTTGTTCGTCTGTGTTTGTCCCCACAACATCGCTTGACAACTGATGCTGGTGTGTTTACGTCCCCGTGACTAGCGGTTCGGAAAAAGAGACCGTTAGAATAAGTACTAGGCTTACAAAGAATAAGTCCTGGGGTAAATTTGCTCGACTAAAGGCGGTGCTCTAGTATGACCACAATCAACTGACTGAAACAAGTAAAAGAGTAAAAAGTAAAAAGTAAAAAGTAAAGTACTCAACGGTATTAAAATCAGAAGTCATTTTCACAGCTAATGAAGTGAGTGCTAAAGAATGATAACTTGCTTCTAGCTGCGTAGAATTAAGCAACGTACAACAGGATGTATATAGATAAGGAAGATATCTCGCTAAATGGAGAGTGTTTGATTAAAAGAGCAGAGGTGGTTGCGGGTATAACCTCTGAATGTAAAATGCTTGTTCATAGGATCTACAAGACCTGGAAAAATGGCTAGATGACTAAAATCATGCATTTGAAAATCTGTGAAAAATATGAATTTGAACACATGGATAAACGATACGACTATAAAAACAGAACACATCTTCGAAAAGACACTGTAAAAGTATTATGGGATGTGAATCTTCATACTGACTAACAGAGAGACTATTCCCGTTCAGATATTGAACTCAATGAAGAGGAAAGAGTGGCTTAATCAATGTTGCTTTCTCGTTTGATTAAAATTTAGATGAAGAACGCAAAACAGAAAATACCAGGATCTAAACTACAATACAATCTGGAATCGGCGTAATGTTAGCATTATCTCAATTATAATAGGAGCCTTAGTTTGAATCATTGGTCGAAGATGTTGGGTATCAAGGTGAATTTCCTGCCTTTACAGAAAGTTTGTTTGTTTGACACAAGAAGGACAATAAGAAAAGTGTTACACAAGTAAGGTTACCATTATCTCAATTATAATAGGAGCCTTAGGAACAGTTCAAAGAATCATTGGTCGAAGACGTTGGGTATAGAGGTGAATTTCCTGCCACTACAGAAAGTTTGTTTATTTGACACAAGAAGGACAATAAGAAAGATGTTACACAAGTAAAGTTGAAGGGTGCAACTTGATGTTTAGCGATCCAATACCGGCAGAATAAGACCGAAATCATGAGTGAACGAAAAAGAATAACAACGACCTACTAATTAAGGTTTCAAATATTTGGTACAAGGCTAACGATTTTAGGGCGAGCGGGTTAGTTGATTACATTGGACCCCAATACTCGACTGGTATTTTATGAAAGACAAAGTTGACCATGATGTGATCTGAACTAAGAGCGTAAAGAGCCGGAAGGCATTTTGTCTGATGCTCTAACAATTCTACCAGCTCACCAACCTAATAATAATAATAATAATAATAATAATAATAATACTGCTCAATACCACAGATTTGCTTGTCAGTTGTTTGACCTTAAACAGTTGAGCATGTCCCTTAGTGGCTGACGATATGTGCATCTCTGATCACGAGCAGAAGTAGTGGGGGAGCATCATAGCCATGTGTTGAGAGGGATTCTTTGGGGTTTGAATAATTCACCTCTGGAAACATGGGTGGTTCTTTCAACATCCTTAAACAACCTTATTCAGGACCTTTTGCAGGATGGGCTACTCAACCTGAAGAAAATTCTAACTGGGCGCCACCTGCAAGGTCATGTGCTGTTTATCTTGATATGAGATCACCATGTCGCGCACATATGGTTGTGATGCATGTGCCTGTGTACCTTTATCAGACGGGTAGTCATGATGGGTATATTGGGCTTCGTATATTTTACCCTAGTGTCACTTTGATGGCATGAACTGCTCTCTCACTCATAATAATAATATAATGATAATGATGATGATGATGATAATAATAATAATAATAATAATAATAATAATATAATAAAAATAATAATAATGATAATAATGATAATGATAATGATGATGATAATAATAATAATAATAATAATAATAATAATAATAAAAAATAATAACAATAATAATAATAATAATAATAATAATAATAACAATAATAATAATAATAATAATAATAATGATGATGGTTTATTTTCTAATATGAATCAATGTGTCTATTACTTAACGCGCATGTTTTCTCAGCCAAATAATTTTTTGACTCGGACGCGGTTTTACTTTCCGTACACATTCAGTTTTGAAAACGAACATTATTATGTCTCTATACTTCTAAAACTTAGATATATCACACACATACATACAAGATAACAAACAAAAATATAAAATAACAAGAACAACTTAATACACTGAAGTCGAGATGTCGGTAAGAAAGACAGCAATGTTTGTTGAATTGAATGGTGTTTGCCAAATCTTACACGTAAATTACAGGTGATTTGAGGGCGTTTATCGATTTCCTTTTCAGGATAAAAAAATGGCATATAATACAGATAATCGCGTTTCTAGCCACAAAAGAAAAACAACGAAATAAAAGTTTGGTTATCTCTTTCAAACAATGTACAGTGAAATCAATGTGTAAGAACTTAGTTCAAGCTTTGTCGTGGACAAAAGATTTATGATCGATCGATGTTTAGAGATTTCCTCCAAATACACCCACATTGCTTAGAAGAAATATTGCAAAATGATCAGTTTTAGGGTCGAGAGCATTGGTTATTTTTCCAAACGTCGACAAAGCTTTTAGGAATGTCATTTTTCTTTGATAAACGAGCCAACAGAAACCTATACAACGCATATTTAAGTAAATGTAAAATTTGTCAAGTAATGTATTATGTTATTTTGGCACTTAGCTTCAGATTAGAATGTTTCAGATGATATAGTAGTCACATTTTCCCAACATATGGCTTCTAGCTGGCCAGCTCGTTCCGTTTGAGAAATGGAGTTTTTCCTGTAGTTTAGCTTGCTCTGTTTTGAAATATGAAGTTTTTACACTTGGTCAGCTTACTTCTCAGTAATGAAGTCTTTTGAAATTCGTATTTAGATTTCAACCCCATTATTTAGAAATTTAATTTGTAGCATATTTCTTGAATTCTTTCATCGTTTATTTTCCATTTGTTCCAATCACGTGACTTCAGCCATGCTGGAACACCACTTTGAATGATTTTAGTGGAATGAATCGAACCCTGTAATTTCCGTGCAAAATTTGGCAAACAGGATTTAATTCAACAAACATGGGTGTCTTTCTTACCGAAGTGTTTACTTCTATGTGCTTATATATTTTTAAAGTCTGGTACTTGTTCTATCGGTCTTTTAGGCCGAACCGCTAAGTTACAAGGATGCATACAAACCAACAACAATTGTGAAGTGGTGATGGTGGACAAACACAAAGACACATACACACACATACACATGCACACACAGATTCGCAGATATATATTGACATGCATATGCACACACACACACACACACACACCACACACACACACACACACACACACACACACACACACACACACACATATATATATATATTATTTCAGGTCACTTTTGAGTGCTACTGGTAATATGTAACCCAGTACAACCTGTTGCATGGTCGGGCCGTCGGCGACTAAACCGGCAACCCCACCAAGCTTGCTTGGTGAGGAGGGTGTTTATTGGACACCCTGCGGGATGAAAAACAAAACCCGTCAAAGGGCGGAGGAACTCTTGAGAGTCAACGGCCATCCAATAAATGTCTTAACGATGTATCATGCGCGGGGACATGGAAATAATCGGACTGAATACCCGATCGCGCGGTTAAACCATTGGGAGTGAAAGACTCCTAGCCTTTGTTAGGGCATCCTTCAAGGAGAAGGCAACTCAGGTAACTGGGATAACTCCGAAATAAAACCTGCGGCTCAGTGGTTACCGATGATGTTGACTTGTTCTTCTTTTCGGATTATGGCTGCTGTTGCTTAGTGAGTGGAATTGACTCAGTGCACAGCCTTTCCTCACTTAAAAAAAATCTTCTTGCACAGGCATTGCACGAGAACAACATTGTTCATGATTGTTGATGGTGCTGTGAGTATCAACTGAATGGCTGAATGGCCTTAAAAAGAAAATAAAAGTCACATTCGATCACAGCACCAATAACAGTTAAGCTTCGTGCAATGGCCATACTCGATAACGAGGGGCAGCCATCATGTATATATATATGTACACACTACTACACGACAAGCTTCTTGCAGTTTCTGTCTACTTAACCTACTCACGAGGTTTTGATTGGCCCGGAGCTATAGTTAGAAGACACTTGCCCAAGTGCCTCGCAATGTAAGACTGAAACCGGAAATGTGACTGAGAAACACACAACCACACCTCTTTATCTTTCATCTTTTACTTGTTTCAGTCATTTGACTGTGGCCATGCTGGAGCACCACCTTCAGTCGAGCAAATCGACCGCAGGACTTATTCTTTGTAAGCCTGGTACTTATTCTATATGTCTCTTTTGCTAAGTCACAGAAGAATAACTTTTACGACGGCCATATGTTGTTCAACACTCGGGTCATTTGCACATATCATTCTGAGACACCGGTGTTTAGACGTGGCAGAATCGATAGCACCCCGGGTAAAATGTTTAACGGTATTTCGCACGCCTTTACGTTCTGAGTTCAAATTCCGCCGAGGTCAGCTTTGCCGTTCATCCTTTCGGGGTCAGTAAATTAAGTATCAGTGAAGTACTGGAGTCGATGTATTTAACCTACCCGCTCCACTTAAATTTCAGGCCTTGTGCCTATAGTTGAAATGATTATTATTATTATTATTATTATTATTATTATTATTATTATTATTATTTTTTTTTTAAATGGCTATCGGAACTGTAGTGGGGTACATAAAATGCTTCAGGGTATGTAGTTTCGTCACATGTTTTAAGTTCAAATCTGAGGAGGACGAAAAGCAAGAATCATTCATATAATGAATGTGACTATACATTATCAAAGTTAGAAATAATTATCATGGGTTTAAACCCCCGCTGTATGAACGTACAATCAAAGGAGTGAATTCTAGTAATACATTAAGGTCGATTCAATCAACCGAATAAGAACATTTCCACTCATCTGCCAATATCTGTTAAGCCATTCGTTTTTTTCTTCATTCAAATATTTAACTTAGGTCTATGCAGTAAATAAACTGCCCGATGCATTTGCTATATCTATCAACATGGTTTAGCTGTCGTCTGCTTCCACAGCTGTCGTATGTTTCCATAGCTGTCGTCCGCCACCATAATTGTCGTCTGTCAGTACATAACGTTTCTCGTGTCACAATGGTTCCATCACTGCATTCCTACATTTTCTCTCAAACCCTCTCTCGTACGTACGTACGTACGTACGCACGCACACACACACACACACATACACACACACACACACACACACGCACGCATCACACACATCACATGCATCACACACACACACGCACTTACACACACACACACACATGCACAGACAGCCGGACAAGGCTTGGATAGCTATTTATTAAAATTTCCTCTAAGGAAGAAAGTCTATAAAGAAGCGACATCTGCAGAACAGATTATGACTACGATAGATTATGTAAGAATAATATTCGGGATAATACATACACAGACACACACACACGCACATCTATCTATCTATCTATCTATCTATCTATCTATCTATCTATCTATCTATCTATCTATCTACCTGTCAGCCTTTGTATACATGTATATATCTATATCTATGAACACACGCACACATACATACATACATACATACATACATACATACATGCATCATACATACATACAAACATACATACATACATATACATCACACATGGTTGTGTGGGTATACATACATATGTATACCTGTGCAGATAAACGCAGAGACATCCACACATACACACACATATATATATTTCTTTATTGCCCACAAGGGGCTAAACATAGAGGGGACAAACAAGGACAGACAAAGGGATTAAGTCGATTACATCGACCCCAGTGCGAAACTGGTACTTTATTTATCGACCTCGAAAGGATGAAAGGCAAAGTCGACCTCAGCGGAATTTGAACTCAGAACGTGACGACAGACGAAATACCTATTTCTTCACTACCCACAAGGGGCTAAACACAGAGGAGACAAATGACAGACAGACCGATTAAGTCGATTATATCGACCCCGGTGCGTAACTGGTACTTAATTTATCGACCCCGAAACGATGAAAGGCAAAGTCGACCTTGAACTCAGAACGTAACGGCAGACGAAATACCGCTAAGCATTTCGCCCGGCGCGCTAACGTGTCTGCCAGCTCGCCACCTTTATATATATATGTATATATATATATATAGATGCATAACTTTTTATCTATAAAAATCGACATTAAAACGAAATTTAAACATTATTTGATGAATAATTCAATACGTATTATAAAAGGAAATATTTAGTTATAAGCATTTTGATATTGACTCCGAAGTTTCGCTCACATTAGGATCTTTGAAACTCCGCGCGTGTGTATGTGTGTTTATACATACGTACCAAAAACACACAGGTATATACGCATATATATATATGTATATATATATATATAATATATATATATATATATATATATATAAAGATATGTATGTATGTATACATATATATCGATATACTGTTGGCATATATATTTTTTATCCATACACACATATATATATGCATAAATATATATATATGTATACGATCTTTTGGATAAGATCAAAGTATAATTATATATATATATATATATATATATATATATATATCTTATATATAATATAATATTATATATATATATATATATATAGAGAGAGAGAGAGAGAGAGAGAGAGTGTGTGTGAAAGAGAGAGGTTTGAGAGGTTTGGTGATGCTAGCATGAAAAATGGAACTCAAAACGAGCCTATATATATTTTTTATTGATATTTAGCAGAAGCAACAAAGGAACTCAAAATTCAGAATCCCTTTAGCTGTAACTAGTTTGATAAGTGCTGACGCACGAAACTTTCGGCCTTCTAGTAACTCTGTTGTTTCTGCTGAATATTAATTAAATATATATATAGGCGCCTGTATACATATAATTCATATATAAATATTAATTATATATATATATATATATATATATATATATAGGCGCAGGAGTGGCTGTGTGGTAAGTAGCTTGCTTACCAACCACATGGTTATGGGTTCAGTGCCACTTCGTGGCACCTTGGGCAAGTGTCTTCTACTACAAAGCCGTGTGAGTGGATTTGGTAGACGGAAACTGAAAGAAGCCCGTCGTATATATGTGTATATATGCGTGTGTTTGTGTGCGTGTGTATGTGTGTGTGTGTGTTTGTGTGTCTGTGTTTGTCCCCCAGCATCGCTTGACAACCAATGGTAGTGTGTTTACGTTCCCGTAACTTAGCTGTTTGACAAAAAAGACCGATAGAATACGTGCTAGGGTTACAAAGAATAAGTCCTGGGGTCGATTTGCTCGACTGAAGGCGGTGCTCCAGCATGGTCGCAGTCAAATGACTGAAACAAGTAAAAGAGTAAAAGAATATATATTATATATATATATATATATATATATATATATATGATACATATTGGATACATGCATACACAGACACCTACGCTTACACATATTTATGTATTCAATGTTGGATGTTACCCGTTTTTCAAAGTTATGCTTAAGCTATAGATGTATACAGGAAATCAAATTGAAAATGAAACTTTCACAAATATTTTCAACCTCTTGGTTTCATGCATGTAATGCCATTTAGGAAGCATTTAGTACCACCAGGGTCGGCCATTAAATTACTAAATCTTTCCTTCCAATGAATAAAGGTAACATCTACTGTGCTACAGAATTATGCCTACACGTAGCCAAGTACCGTTTTAGAGTTACAATCAAAGCTGTTTTCAGTCAGAAATGGTGATGAACTTCAATACCTGATTCAGATATTGACTTAAATTTTTCTGTCATTAATGAAGTACTTTTCTTCGTGTTCATTATTAAGGTGGAAATATGTTCCTTCTATTGTTTTCATTCACTGCGAATAGTTGACTTCTATTCTTTTTGGAGTGTGGTGGTGATGGAAATTAAAATTAATTATACATTGTTTTATCTTTGATTATAGTAAATGAAAACAGAAGGTAAATGATGTCGTGATAGATACAAAGGTTGTGTATGTGTGTATGTATGTATGTATGTATGTATGTATGTATGTATGTATGTATGTATATATATGTATGATATCTGTGTGTATATATATATGTATATACATGCAGATATCTATCTATCTATCTATCTATCTATCTATCTATCTATCTATCTATCTATCTATCTATCTATCTATCTATCTATCTATCTATCAATATATCTATCTATCTATATACATAATTGTAGGCGCATGCTGTTTGATTCATAACCACATGTTCTTGGGCTCGATTGTACTGCGTAGCATCTTGGATCGATTCTCATGTTAGAGGTACGGTGAATTCCATAGTTCAACAGAACAGGTGGAAGTAGGTCGCATGTCTTCCACAGAAGTGGTGCTAGATGTTGGCTGTAACAATTTCCTCCCAGCAAGCATCTTAGACTCTTTGCCGTTAGAAGAAGTTATCTGGCTGTGAAGCTAGCGGGGAAACTGTGTGCATGGGTTCTCAACGCTAAATGAAAACCATGCACATACATCACTCTTGATTCTTAGACGAAAGTCCTTTGGGAATCATCTAGTAAGATCAAGAACTTTATTGTGACAGTAATCCTGCTGATGGAAAGGAGTCTACTAAAGAAATGGTACGAAGGCGAATGATTCGTATGATGTCTATTAGGGCAGATCTCAGACGACACTAAAAAAAGGTGTCTTAATTTCCCTGACCGAATCTCTACATGAAGTGGGTTCACCATTTTCTGTGGATGAAAGAAGCTATATATACTACCATTTTGATGTTTCGAACGTTCGGATCATTTTGGCCAAGGGGGTTTAACCTTTGGCCGGAAGGACAGCCACCGCTCTTCTCTAGGAAATTAAGGATAGCTGAAGGAACACGATGGCGAATATATCTTGATCTGAAGGACAAAACAAAGAGAAGAGTAGGTCAATTTTCTATTAATTTAATTTCGTTTCACTTTCCTTCCATTTCGTTTCACTTCATTTTCCCCACCACTCTTTCTTTTTCATATATTTTTCCTGATGGCTTTGTCGATACTGTAATACTGTGATACAATGTCTTCCAGACTGTCTTATTTAATATTTCTGCTATATCTTTTATGTTTTTTAAAAATTATTTTCAATATACGTTTTTATATAGATGTTTCTTTTATTTCCCCTCCACTTCCTCAAGTTCTTATTTGTTTCTTTTTTACTGTAACTGGAAAATTCTTCTCTCTGCCTACTCTTTAATTTATTTTCTATACGACCGATAATATTCTTTTATTTTAATCCTATTTAATCGAAATTTTCTTCGATATTCAAATGTCTCCACTCTATCTCTTTTAAACGACGTTTTTCGTTCCATTTTTTTCATATATCGTCTGTATGTGTGAATGTGTGTGTGTGCTTCGAGAAATTCAAAGAACACACACACACACACACACACACACACACACACACGTACATACACTCATATGTACATGCACATGTGTGTGCATATATATATATATATATATAATATATATATATATATATATATGGTGTGTGTGTGTGTGTGTGTGTGTCCTCTGTTTCTAATTATTTAAATTCTTCCTCTGAGGAAGGAGCTGGTTTCTAACAAAGATAAAATGCTTCATGTATGTACGCATGTATGTATGTATGTATGTATGTATGTATGTATGTATGTATGTATGTATGTATGTAAGTATGTATGTATGCATGCATGTATGTATGTACGCATGTATGTATGTATGTATGTATGTATGTATGTATGTATGCATGTATGCATGTATGTATGTATGTATGTATGTATGTATGTATGTATGTATGTATAATGTATGTATGTATGTATGTATGTATGTATGCCTGCATGTATGTATGTATGCATGCATTTATGTATGTACGCATGTATGTATGTACGCATGTATGTATGTATGTATGTATGTATGTATGTATGCGTGTGTA
>NC_043012.1:54198651-54231151 GCF_006345805.1 Octopus sinensis | reverse complement strand
TAAAATACAATACCAGTCAAATAATGATATCTATTAAACCTCACCAAATTTCCAGGCCCTGTGCATAAATCAGAAATCCCTATTTTAAATTATTATTCATGATTTGAGAAATAAATAGATTTCCCTTTATTTTTTCATATTAAACTTTAAGTTTAACAAATGATGTGAGAGAATGATTTAATAATATCTGCAGATCGAAGATATGTTATTCTCAAGAATGTGCTTCTGCTTGTTTGCTATTTTGTCTTTATATGTTCGTTCTCTCGTTCACTCTACAGAAGTGGTTCTATAGTGTTACAATGTATTGATTAAAAATGGAATGATGGATACATTTCTTAAACACCATAATTCTTTAATGCAATACTTAAGACGAATGTAATTCTTCGGATTTTCATTTTGCTTTGCACAACATTATTAGTCATTCAATACTGTTCGGTTAATTAAGATACTATTATCATTTTATCACGAAAAATTGATGTCAGGATTTATTACAAGCTATTTGGGGCTTAGTTCTAGGAAATCTTTCCAGTTCATTTTCTCAGACATCGAGAATGTGTTTAGTACGAGTATGAATAAAAGTTATTAGCTGAAACTGGGCGGCAATGGGTTGTATAGACACTAATACAGCCTTGGACGTAGATATGTGTGTGCGGTGAAGAAGTTCGCATTGTGACCACGAAGTTTCTAGTTCGATTCCAAAGCTTGGCACATTGGACATGTTGTATAAGTGCTTTCTACTATTCTGCATCTAGTTACAGACACGCCGTTTCCTCTATCAATTCTCGATTTTATGCAATATACAAAATACGTATTCTTGAAGGGGGCTTATGATGGATAACCTGCTGTAATGTCGTGAAGTGTTTCTGTAAAATATACCACATTGGCGATATTATATATTTTATTGGAAATATAAATATTCCCTTCATAGTAATGAGTTGTAATTCCCTGTTTCTGTATAGAATTTACCAGAATGCTGACATAGTTTCCAGCATGTAAAATATCCTCTTTTGCCATATGTTTGCCAATCAATTTTGGCTAAACTGGTTATTTATTCATAGCTTCCGTTCTAAAGTTACAATTCTTACTCTGCTTTATTGCATGTTTTTGTTAGTGTTTGATAGGAAGGTTTGAATTTTGATCGTGTTACGTAGCGATTAGAATCAGGGCCAAGTATCTTTTTTCTTATTCATTCACTGTTTTTAGCAGTTTTTTTGCGAGTATTGCTCATGTAGGAGTTTTTCTTATCAAAGACTTAACTTGATGTTTTGTAGCTATATTTGATTCTAAATTTAGTTTTTGAAATGGTTCTTTTGTCGTTTCCCCATTCTCCTCACAACCGTCTTTACCTAATAATGTTTGCTTTTATATCTCATCTAGCCTGGTTCGCTTCCAGCTGAGCGTATTATGACTACAACTTATTCATAGAACAGCTAAAGTATTGAAACCCATTCCAGTATTTCTTGTAAAGGTGGCCATCATATTCTTTCCTTACTTTTTCTTTCATATGCGTGTGCGTGTCTGTCTATATATATATATGTGTGTGTGTGTATCTCTTTGTGTATGTGTGTGCGTATCTCTGTGTGTATGTGTGTGTTAAGTTAAGTTAAGTTAGTTAAGTTAATTTTTTGGCTCAAAAAGCAAAAAGCAAAGCCATGTAGGGGGACATGGAGTTATGTACAGGGAGGGTGTTTATGCAAAGAGTTCAGGCCATTTCTGGTCAAGAGAGACTTTGAACTGAGCGGTCGTCGGCATCTTCACCATCTCGTCCGGCAGCTTATTCCACGGATCCGCAACCCGGACGGAGAAAGCCTCTCTCCTTCGATTGAGATGAAATCGTCGCAGATAGAGCTTTTCGGAGTGACCCCGCAGCCGACGCTCTGGAGCAGGAGTGAAGAACAGCTCTTTCGAGAGGTTACACTTTCCGCTTATGATGTTGTGAGCAAGAATGAGATCACCACGGCGTCGTCGTTTTTCTAGAGAATAAAGGTCGAGCGTCTTCAGCCTTTCTTCATAAGACAAATGCTTGAGACCAAGAACCATGCGTGTGTGTATATGTGTGTCATTTCTCTAACCTCTCATTTTTAAAATTCTCTAATCTGTTTCTTTATGTCACATAATATTGTTCTTGCATCTTTATTTTTCACCTAAAGATTCATTTAGTAATTTTCCTTTCAAACCAAATTTCATACGCATTTCCCTTGAGCTCAAAATGGAGACAAGAAGAGACGGGATGAATCATTTTTACATAAGACGTAGAAATGTGAAGGTACGGAGTGGCCTAGAGGTTAGGGTGTTACACTTACGATCTGACTGAGAATCGTGGGTTCGATTCCCAGACTGGGCGATGTGTTGTGTTCTTGAGCAAAGCACTTCATTTCACGTTGCTTTAGTGCTGTGTTTGAACCGGCATGCCAAAGAATAAGCTCAACGTTTCCATCGCATGTCGTATAAGGTGACTAAAATGGGTTGAGTATGATTTGCACTCCGTCCCCGTAAAACCCTCATCAGCAACGATTACCCAAAACAGACCTGAGTGTCGGAGAGTTGTCGCCTGAGTGGTATAAATGCGTCATCCGCCAGCTGTAACAAGTTATCACCAACAAATGGTGGATGCAGCAATGCGGTGTTTAGCGCATGCTCTCATCTTACTACTATAGTTTCTACCCAGACAAATGGATGAAAACAACCAAAATATATGGAGGCCAGGCAACAGAAAATAATTGATAAATCCTATTTCTAAAAATTATCTAATCTTGCTGTAATGGAACGTTTTTGGGAGAGTTAAAACTTCTAATATCATAGAATCAGCATACTCTTTTACTCTTTTACTTGTTTCAGCCATCCGGCTGAGGCCATGCTGGGGCATGTGAGTTTTAATCCGAGATTTTCTCTAACAGCAGACTAAATATAATTTAATATATCTAGGATACTATTAAGGCTTCGAGTTGGCAGAATCGTTAGTACGCCAGACAACAATACCTATTAGCATTTTGTCCTTCTTCCCGTTCTGCCGAGGTCGATTTATCATTCATATCTCTTGGGTCGATAGAATAAGTACTTGGTGAGTATTTGTTGAGTACTGGGGTTGATGTCTTCTTCTTCTTCCAATCAGGACTCGCGCCATTAACCACAAAGAATAATCTCTAATTCGAGCCTAATCTAAGCTACTAAGAATGCGTGTGGCAACTTGAAGATCCGCCCACCACACGCGATAGACTGGCGGTTGCACGGGCGCGAAAGCTATGTTGTTATCCTCATTCCGTAAACAGTGGCTTTTAACGGGTGGAGAGCTGAACCATCCTTGTATACAGAGGATCCGCAATCTAGACTAGGGTCTGAAAGTTTACCACACAATAGTGGGTTATCTCATGGTTCCTCTGCTTTGTGGCAGAAGTAGGAAGAAAGAGTGAGAGAAAGTTGTGGTGAAAGAGTACAGCGGGGTTCACCACCCTTCCCCACCGGAGCATCGTGGAGCTTAGGTGTTTTTGCTCAATAAATACTCACAATGCCCGGTCTGGAAATCGAAACCTCGTTCTTACGACTGTGTGTCCGCTGCTCTAACCACTGGGCTATTGCGCCTCCACTGGGGTTGATGTAATCGTATTATCCCTTCCCCTGAAATTGCTGGCCTTGTGCTAAAATTTGAAACCAATATATATTGCATATTATGAAGACGGTGAGCTAGCAGAATCGTTAGGACGCTGAGCAGCATTTCGTTCGACTTCACCTTCTGCGTTCAAAATCCGCCAAAGTCGAGTTTGTCTTTCATCCTTTAGGGGTGGATAAAATAAGAACCAACTGAGTACTGGGGTCAATGTCATCGACTTACCCACCCCGCCGAGATTGCTGGTCTTGTGTCAAAATTTGAAACCAATATGTCTAATACACTCTCACTTCACAACGCCGAACAGCGAGTAATATACTTGTCTTATTGCTCGATGCTTTAGGGTGAGAGTATCGATAACGGACTAAATTCGGGGTTTAGGGAGCGAATCAGAAAGTTGTAGCTTTTATTCCTACATAATGAGTTTGAGTATTTTGAGAGAAACAGTCAAAACCGAAATTTGAACTTGGAATGCAGACTTAATGCGTCGGGAAGCTACCAATAAGAGAGCCGTTACATAGTTTCTATGCCTGCTAGAAATAACAGTCAAATCTTTCACGCAGGACAACCCTGTTTTTTTATTTAATAAAAAAGCCACGTTGGGTAAATTAGTTTTAGATATACTACATTTAAAAAAGTGATGGGGGTTGTCCTTTGTTATGCTTTCAATATGGCTGACTTGGGACTAAGCAATAAACACAATAACTACGACGATAACGACGACGTTCACCATATTTCCAGATACATAAATGAATATCTTTTATTGCAGTAGCGTGTCTTCCATAGAGATAGTTTGCTTTTTATTGCGGAGTCTATAGAGAAATAAGATGTCTATAAAATTTCCATAAAATGTTTACATCAGAACGAGAGAATATATGTCACCGACTACACCAGAGCTAATGAAACAGGATGTCTGTAAGAATATTACGAAATTGTTTACAACTGGACCAGAAAAATATGCCACAATTATCATTCTTATGCAGCAAGGCTATATACAAATTATACAGAATAAAAAAGTAACCACGATTCCATGATTATTACACGAAAAGTAAATAAATGCAGTAGTCATTTCGCTAACTGCTATTTACTTTCTTTATATGAGAAACTCCAATTTATACTGTGAAAGAAGAGTCAATTTTCTACTTTTAAAATAGGTAAATTGAGATATCTATAATTTCATTCAGCTACGATCGGCGTATGTGATACTTTAACTATGGAACGAAATAGAAGGCATAATATATTCTACATATAACATTTATATTATTTGACAGACTGATAAACTATGGAACGAAGTCAACGATATAATGTATTATTGATACGTTCATGTTATTGATATTATTCGTAAGACAACTCAGTGAGTCAGTTCCTATACTTTGTTCACTGAGACTGTACGTTCAAGTGAAGCCCCAAGCACATTTTTCTGATATGATAATAATAATGTAGCACAGCATATCTTACCTAGGCAGTCAGATTACGGCCACGATTTTGTACCATAGTTACGAGGGACGTTCAATAAGTAATGCCCCTGACCCACTTCCCTTAGCGGTAGAGCAACGAAACTTGGCACAGTTATTAGTCTTTTTCTACATAGGAACCACCCAGAGTTACGCATTTCTCCCATCGTTTGATGCGGCTCTGGAGACCTTTTTTGTAGAAGAACCCAGCTTGGTCCTCCAACCTCAACGTGACTTCAGAAATCAAGGCTGCATCATCTGGGAAACGCTTTCCTTTCAAAAACAACTTCATGATTGGGAAGAGGTGAAAATCAGAGGGTGCAAGGTCAGGAAAGTAGGGGGTATGGGGAGGAGTTCATAGCCATACGCCTGTGCTTCTGATCTGGCGACAAGCGAGTTGTGGACCGGAGCGTTGTCCTGCAGGAGGAGGATGCCTTTGCTGATCTTGCCCCGCCTCTTGATTTTGATAACTTCTCTTAATTTCCTCAAAAGTGAAGCATAATAGGCTCCTGCTATTGTGGTACCCTTTGCCAGGAAATCTGTCATCGCTACTCCGTCCTGGTCCCAGAAGACTGTGAGCATGACCTTGCCAGCGGAGGGCTGCACCCTTTCCTTCTTTGGAGGGGGTGAGTCACGATGCTTCCACTGCATTGACTGGGCTTTGGTCTCTGGATCATCGTGATGGACCCAGGTTTCATCCTGTGTAATCAGTCTTTTGAAAAATTTTGACTCATCTTCTTGGCACATCTCCAAATTCACCCTCGAGCACTCGACGCGTTCTTGCTTCTGGAAAGGCGTGAGCAACCTGGGAATCCATCTGGCAGACACCTTTTACATATGCAAATGGTCATGAATGATAGTTTCCACAGACCCGGTACTAATCTTGACCTCATGGGCTATTTGGCGAATAATTATGCGTCGATCTTCCAAAATGGCAGCCTCAACTTGACGGACAGATGCCTCATCAATGGCAGAAGGGGGCGACCAGATCTGGGAGCTGTTTCCACAGAGTTCCGACCATGTTTGAATTCACGATGCCAGCGTTTTACAAGTCATATGATGGGGCATCATCACCATAAGTTACTTTCATTTCATCAAAAGTCTCCCGTGGTGTGCGTCCTTTCCAATACAAAAACCGGATCACTGCTCGACACTCAACAGGCTCCATTTCACACTTGACTCGGTTCAAACACCTGTAAATCAGAAACCACAATTAATTCAGAGCTGTAATTTGCCACTTACTCTATAGAGATATAAATGATTGCACATGCAGCTAGATCACACAACTGCAAGTGGGTCAGAAGCATTACTTATTGAACGTCCCTCGTATATATATTTCCTTGGTTTACATTATTTCTCCACATAAAGATAGATAAACATAATAGATAGCGATTCTTAAGGTAAGTAATGGCGATATGTATATATATATATATATATATATATATATATATATAAAGTAGTATAATTATAAAAATATAATTATAATTAAGGGCGCTGGAATGCCAGTTGCCTATATGCTAGAAGTAGATGTCAAATACCTACAGTCCACTATAAATTTATTCTCTATTTATTACCCCAGGTCGAAACAAAATTTCGGATAATCCTATATCCTAAGATTGCATGCCCTGTAATAAAGATTATTTTGTAATCCTCAGTAGACATACACCGACAAATATATAAGCGAAAAATACTTATGCAGGGTGCATACATGAGGACAGCTTGGCACCAGTGATGTCGCAACTTATTTCTACAGTTGAGATAAACTGGGGGGCAACATGAAATAAAGAGTCTTGCTCAAGAACACAACATACATCCCTGTCCGGGAGTCGTACTCACTACTTCAAAATAATATAGATTTCATATATGTTCTTTCTGCTAATATGATATTACTCCTATGAATGTTTCATTAACTAAAGAAACAATCACTAGAAAAATACGATTTCAAAAGAAACGTATTTCATCGTTTTCTATAAATTCACAATAATCTTATAGTTTTTAAACTAGCCGTGTAATTTCAACTGGTGCTGCATGTTACTATTAATAGATAACTGATTCTTTGAATTCAATCATTTCTCTATCTGTGCTGCATTAAACCTGTAAATATAATGTTTTTATGCAACAGGATTAAGGTAACTTAAAACCATGACATGAAGAAGTAGGAAGGAAACAGAAACATCTCATATTGTTATGAAAGGATTTCTGCAAACCATTTATAATTTAAAGCTTTCTGCTAAGTATTCACGACCTCACCAAAACAGAATGACATACTTAAGCAAAACTCAGATCGGTTTTGGAGAAAAATCTTTTATCTGCGAGATCACAGAGATCAAGTGTTTGAAACGAAGATCGCTTTCTGAAGGGTATAAAAGCTTCGTAAAGGAAGCAGATTGTCTTCGGTTAGCTTTTAAGCCTTGGACTCTGAAGAACACTATTAATATCTAACCCCTCCATATTGGTAGAACATTCTCATCAAAATGTTTACTATGTGCAAGCAATACAGACCTGAAATAATTATTTGGAATAGAAAAGGGAATTCGTGCATTGTCATGAAGTTAGCTGCTCTGCTAATATGAATATCTCTTCAAAAACCAGCGAGAAGGAGAATTTCGATAGACAACTTTATAAAGTTGCCGCTCCTCTACACTGATTAAAAATTTATATTTATACCAATAGTCACTGTTGTATTTGGTTATGTTTATCAGCAGTTGTCAAAGCTAGGATATTCAAGCAAAGAAAGAGACCGGCTGACGTAAACTTTTAGTGCAGGAGTAAAAATATTCAAGACTTTCTTAAAGTTCAATATGCAGCTTATATTGTTGTTGTTATTCAAATTCAGCAACGAACCTGTTTCTTTGTTAGAAACAAGCCTATTCCTTCCAAGAAGAATTATAACAAATATAAAACACAGTGAAGAAACATACATACATGCATACGTACATACATATATATACATGCATAAATACATACATACACATGTCCTGGAATAAATAAATGATTGTCCTGGAATAAATATAGAGAATATCCCTGCCATCAAGGAATATTGGTGGATCAATGGTGGGAAAAAACTGTCAAATATAGCCTTTTCCCTATGTGTTTGGTAATCACGCCACCTTCCTAACTCTGTTTTTCGTTCTTATATACCTTCAAAAATACCTTTTCATCAATTTAGAAGATCCTTGCTGTATTTTTTCTTGCAAATTTTCTGTTCTTGCCAGGTAGCAATTTGTTGAACACTGATTTTACTTTCCTCGCAAACATCAGCTCCGCTGGTGACATACCTTTGTGTCATGCGGTATACTCTTAAGAATTGTTGTAGAGCTACCTCATCATCCACAACTCCCTTTATCGTCTTTCTTCAGGCTCTCTTGAACGTATCGACAAAGCGTTCTGTTTGTCCGTTAGATCTGGGATGGTATGGCGCCGTAGTTACATGTTCTACTGCGAATGTTTCTCAAAACTTTTAAATTCAAAAGACACAAATTGCGTTCCATTGTCTGACATTATCGCGTCTGGGATGCCAAATCTTGCAAACAGCTAATGTAAAAAATTTGTCACAGTTGAGGAGGTTGGCTTTTTACACTTACAAATTTCTGGCCATTTAGAGAAACTATCAACTACCACTAAGTAGTATGAACCGTTTAAAAGACCAGCGAAATCGATGTGTAGTCCCAACCACAGAACATCTACTTTTGGGCAAGGCTCACTTTTTATCGCCATTTATTTTGCTGCTAGAGTACATCCTCTACAGCCTTTCATTAAATTTTCGATTTCTCTGTCCACTTTTGGCCGTACACGTAGCTACGCATTAAAACTTTCATCTTCGAAATACCAGGATGACCAACATGAAATTCCCTCAACATTTTCTTTTGCAGTGTTTCAGGTATCACTACTCTCTGTGCATACATCAGTATGCCATCACAAATTGAGTATAGGTTTACGTATTGGTTTCGTTTCGCACCAGTCTTGTTACTATTCCCTCTTCCTGACCATAGTGTTCTTCCCACTTCTGTTATAGATTTATCCTTTACCGCATTTCGCTTTGTCTTCTAGGGTTACCGGTAATTCGTATACCATACTCCACATTGCATATTATATTTCTCCATCTGCTCTTCAAGCTGCGATTACCGTACCTTCAAATGGCTCGCAGTATTTTGGTATCAGTCTGGACCAACCATCCGCATGCCCTAGTTCTTTTGACGGTAAATATTCCACTTTCTAGTCATAATTCAATTATGTAGTGCCCCGTCGCTGTGTGTGTTGGCACTCCTTTTTTAGGAACCGTATATTGACAGTAGTGGGCAATGATCCGTTTGTAGACAGAAACTTCTTTCATGAATAAATTTGTGTATTTTTTTCACACCGAATATAATTGCTAACGCTTCTTTTTCTATTTGACTATGGTTCCTTTCAGCTGGTAATAACGTTCGTGATGCATGGGTTTTAGCCTTTTTACTCCCATCGCCATATTTATGCAGAAGCACGGTTCCTAATCACTCGCACCTGTAGCCAATACAATATCCAATTTTGGATCAAGATGCATTAACAAGTCCGATATTAAAATGCTTTTTAACTCGTCAAATGCCTTCTGTCACTCACCACTCGAAAACCATTTTGTATTTTTCTTTAACCGATCATTGAACGGGGCCCTTACATTAAGTATATTGGGAATGTAAATTTGATAATAACTTACTAAACCCCAAAATGCTTGTAGCATAGTCGCATTATTCGACGCGGGAATAAATTTTATCGCTGTAGCTCTGGTTGGATCTTTTCCGTCTGTTTTTATCTATTATCTGACCCAAGTATTTAATTCTTTTCATAAAGAACTCGCATTTTTCTTCCGTTAACTTGAACTCGTATTCTCTTTTGACGTGTTCCACATGTTGTTCATGTGATTCACCTTTTATTAGAATACCGTCTAAATAGGCGATAGCAAAATTACAGCCGCTTTTACACCGAAAGAAAGCCGCTTAAATTTAAATAAACCATGGTGTGTATTGATGGTTAATAAATGTGAGCATTACTCTTCTACTTGGATTTGTAGATATGCCTCCAAGAGGTCTAATTTTGAGAAGAATTTCCCTCCATTCAATTTTGCAAGCACTTCCTCAGGACTCGGCAATGGGTAGTTATGTGAGATTAAGCAGTCATTCGAAACATCTGCACTAACTCTTAACTTGTTATTTTTCTTTTTTACGTAGACCGTAGGTTCTGCCAACCTAAGTGGTCCGTCTTCTCGATTATTCCTAAGCTTTCAAATCTTTCAATTTCATTGTATACCTGGTCGGCTTAAATACAGATGTCTTCTCTTTGTTTTCGTGCAATAGCTCATTTCTCCAAGAAAACCTAGAAATAAATTATTCATTCCCTCAGCCGCATTCGAACCTTCGACTCAACCGACTATATTCCCACATAAAACACTTATGCGCGTATTCCACAGTTTGAATATTTCCCTCTAATTTGTGCCGAATAGATTAACTGAATTTTTTAGCACATATGTTTTTGCCGTTTTCATTTGGACACGAACTGTTACATTACACACAAATTCACCAACAAAATACAATCTTTTACTCGTAACACCATGTGCTACTTTTGTAAATTTACTTAATTTCAGCTTACCGATATACTTCCAAGTTTTTTCGTTCACAATAGTAATATCACTTCCAATGTCTAACTGCATTTTTACTCTTATATTTTTAATTTTCACATTTACGAATTTTCTCTTTGTTATATTACCATTTTCTTTCGACGACATTCTTTTTTCTTTGTTCCAATGTTTTGTCAATTTAGTTCAACAGTGTGCTTTTACGTGTCCAACTTTTCCACAACGGAAGCATTCCGCCATCTTAAATGGACAGTTTTTCCTCAGGCGTAGACCTCCACGTGTAAAATATGACTTTGTTTCCTGATTCTTGTCCTTTTTTTTACTGTATTTTAGTACACACTTGATTTCTATTCTGCCTAATTCGCACTTGTTTCACTTTGGAGCAATTTTTATGTTCAATTTTTCTCTGTGTCGAGTCATAAATTTACCATTCTTTCACACTCTTCTGACACTTGAAAGTTTACAGCTTGGTTTTGTTCCAGCTTAGCGAAAATTCTTGTTCTTACTTTTGCGACTTTCTCTGTAGTTAGTTCCTGAATAAATATCAGGAACTTGAACATATCTAGCATTAATTTGTCCAGTTTGAACTTTTCACATTCCTTGTTAACTCTACCAGCATATCTGATATAGTCCACCTCGTTGTTCTTTTCTAGGTTCAAACATTTCCAATGTGTATTGAACAATGAGCTTTTCTCACTAAAAATATGTTTATTGTATCTTTAAAGTTTATTTCAGAAGGTTCTTTTTCAGGAGTACGTGGTTGCTTTAACGGTCATGTTCTCATGCCGCCAGTTTTCTTAGGATTAAACGCATTTTCATATCGTCGTCCCAATCTTTGCACTCTGTATTCAAGATTTGTTCATATCTTCTATAGTAAGCCTCGAAGGTAACTTCTTCGTTTGGTTCATACTTAAACTCTGTTATAGAGTTCGCAAAAGAATCTGGCGAGAACATTTTTTCAGCATTTCCTGACTACTTACTCTTCATTAATTACAGCATTGTTGTTTGTTGCTTTTACTGCTGAAGTTGTTCTTGCAGTAATAGCTGCTGCTGTTGTTCTTTTAGTTGTTGTTGTTATTTCTGTTGTTGCTCTTGCAATTGTAGCTGCTATTATTGTAGCTTCTACTGTAGTACTTGCAGTTGCAGCTGTTGTTGTTGTTCTTTCAGTTGTTGTTGTTGCTGTTTTTGCAACTCGAGCAAGCCGGATAACGAATTTTCCATAATTTTACGATTTTTTTCCGTAAAATTCGCAAAAAAAAAGAAAGACTTTTGTGAGGTTGCTAATTCCTCGTCATCACTGTCGGATTGTTATAACGTCTACTCCGGTATAGCAATATAGTTAGTAAGACAAGTAATACCACGATTATCTATGACCGTTTACTTTGTACTCTCTCTTTATACTGACCGACGTCACCTTATTTATAGTGACTAATACATACCACTCGTCATATGGGAAGGGTGTACCGTTATTACTATTATCCCCACAACAGTTTTCCAGAAAAAGAAATCAACCAGCTAACATATACATTCTAAGTATAGTCTGTAAGCGGAACAGTAAAAGTATGCAAGACTTTGTCAAGTTAAAAAAAATGTGTCATTGTTTTCTAACTGCGTTCCAACGATAGAGATTTAATCTTTAATAGAAACCAACTCCTTCATTAAATGAAGAATTCAAATAATTAAAAGCAGAAGGGAACATGCATAAACTTACATCATGTTTGCTCTGTTTATAAAGTTCCTGGTTATGTTTCTAAATGTCTAAGTGACAATCTGGAAAAGCTAAGATTTTCAAGCAAGAGTGATCAATAAAAACGTTACAGAAATAATTTGTAAGTGGAACATTACAAATATACAAGACTTTCGTGGCAGTGATCCAAATTCCAGTGATAAGGGTTTTGTTTCTTGTTAGAAACCAGATCTTGCCTTCAGAGAGGAATTCAAATAAATAAATAAATAAATAAATAAATAAATAAACAGTGAAGGCAGAACAAACGCACGCGCACGCCCACACCCATGTGTACACGCTCACACACAGATGGATAAGTGTGTAGATGAATGGTTAAGAAGTTAAGATAAGGCGGCGAGCTGGCAGAAACGTTAGCGGGCCGGGCGAAATGCTTAGCAGTATTTCGTCTGCCGCTACGTTCTGAGTTCAAATTCCGCCGAGGTCGACTTTGCCTTTCATCCTTTCAGGGTCGATTAAATAAGTACCAGTTACGCATTTGGGTCGATATAATCGACTTAATCCATTTGTCTGTCCTCGTTTGTCCTTTCTGTGTTTAGCCCCTTGTGGGTAGTAAAGAAATAGGTATTTCGTCTGTCTTTACGTTCTGAGTTCAAATTCCGCCGAGGTCGACTTTCGGGGTCGATAAATTAAGTACCAGTTGCGTACTGGGGTCGATCTAATTGTATAAACCCCTCACCCAAAATTTCGGTCCTTGTGTCTAGAGTAGAAAAGAATGGTTAAAAACTTTACTTCATAATCGCGAGCTCTATGGCTCGATCACAGCGCGTGGCAAATAGGGTAATGTCGTTACTATAACCTCAGGGCTACTCAAGTCTTGTGAGTTAAAGTAGGGGCGACAGAAACTGTGTAGAAGCCCGCCAAAGGGTTTGTGCCTATAATGCAAAGGTTCAGCCTTGTCACACTGTACTACGTTGATCCCACTTGAGATGTACATTAGGAGTAGCCGACGTGACATGGGATTATTCAGCCACTTTCATGCTAATTTGAGTCTTGTGCATAAGTAAAGAGAAAACTATTGTCCAAAATTCTCATCAAGATTACACACATACATATAGACATGCACGGCCGCAAGCGTTCGCGCGCATACACACACATGACTAAGATCAGGTTCTCAACTCCTGATAATGGGCCGAGAGCACCGTCACGACATATGGCGGATTTTACGTATTTTAAGCCGGCTGAGCCGATTCTACCCCAGATCTCACTAAACACAGAGATCAAGAGCGAACACTGCGAGGCAATCCGTCCATCACTCTAACGACTAGTCTAGTCTGTTTCTTTTTACATACATACATACATACATACATACATACATACATACATACATACATACATACACACACACACACATATATACATACATACATATATATGTATATATATATATATATATGTGTGTGTGTGTGTGTGTGTGTGGTGTGTGTGTGTGTGTGTGCGTGTGTGCGTGTGTGTGTATGTGTGTGTGTGTGTGTTAGTTCCCCACCATCGCCTGACAACCGATGTTCATGTGTTTACGTCCCCGTAACTTAGCGGTTCGGCAAAAGAGTCTGATAGACTACGTAGTACGCTTACAAATATGTCCCTGGGGTCCGATTCGTTCGACTAAAGGTGGTACTCCAGCATGGCCGCAGACTGAAACAAATAAAAGAATACACACACACACATATATGTATATGTATATATATATGTATATGTATATATATGTATATATGTATATATATGTATATATGTATATATATGTATATAAATATGTATATGTATATAAATAAATATATATATATATATATATATATATATATATATATATATATATATATATAATATATATATATATATATGTAAGTATGTGGGTGTATGAGCATATCTATAAACAACTGAAAACGATTTGCTATAGACAAGTGTTTTAGAAGTGGGCGGCACCGCACCCCTGGGGTCTGTGGAAAAAAAAATTAATATGGGTATTGGAGGCAAACCGGGTTGTAGTGAGAGGCGACAGACAGTTGCATCGCTGCAGTTTATTTTCCAGTCTTTATCTTTCATTTGAATATTAACTTTAAAAACAAAACTTTAATGTAATATGATAAACAGATTGTTAGTCGTAACATAGCAATAATGGTAAAAACAAAGACGGCATTAACAATAATAATAGACTTTGAAATGTGAAAAAGTAAATAAACAGAAGCGACTATATACCACCTCTGCATATATCTCTCTCTATATAAACGGCAGTTTGTCTGTGTGCGTGTCTGTGTGTCTGTTAGGTTGTACCCTCACCCTGACCACGGCTTTCAACCGATTCTGATGAAACTTGACACACACATAGCCCAATGTCATAATTCAAAACTAACACAGCGAAAATTTTGAAAAGTTCCTCCAGTTCTGAAAAAGATTGATAAATTCGACATGGGGTCGACAATTAGAAACACAAACCACAGATGGTCTAGGGGACGCAACTCGACCTTTTTAACCCTAAAAAAAAATTTACCATAATTTTTTTCCCATTTTTTGCTATTTTTTGGCTATAACTCTCTAAAAATGCTTTATAGTTATTTCCCTTACAAACCCGAGCAACGCCGGACGATACTGCTAGTATGGTATATTTTCGCTTAGAGTAGAGCGGTACTATGATAAAGTAGTCACTCGTATCAAACCAGAATCCATTTCTTTACTACCCACAAGGGGCTAAACACAGAGAGGACAAACAAGGACAGATATAGATATTAAGTCGATTATATCGTCCCCAGTGCGTAACTGGTACTTATTTAATCGACTCCGAAAGGATGAAAGGCAAAGTCGATCTTGGCGGAATTTGAACTCAGAACGTAGCAGCAGACGAAATACTGCTAAGCATTTCACCCGGTGTGCTAACGTTTCTGCCAGCTCGCCGCCTTAAAAGCGACTATATACCACTTCTGCATATATGTGGTATATTTTCGCTTAGAGTAGAGCGGTACTTTGATAAAGTAGTCACTCGCATCAAACCAGTACCAAAGACTAAATTACGTATATGTATATTCGTAATGTAAGGTGCAGCATCGTAGAAGCGGGGTGGTGTTGGAAAAGTGTTAATAAAAGAAAAAAGTCGATAGTTAACAAAGTTTGAGAAGTTCCGGTATAGATTAGCAGCGGTGGTAATATTGGGTTGAAATTTTGGAACGGGACGACCAACAAATTTGGTAAGGGGCTAAGTCGATTACATCGACCCCAGTGCTCAACTGGTACTGGTACTTATTTCATCGATGCCAAAAGGATGAAAGGCAAAGGCAGCCTCGGCGGAATGTGAACTCAGAAAGTAAAGACCGACAAAAATGCCGCTAAGCATTTTGTTCGACGTGTTAACGATTCTGCCAGCTCGCCGCTTTAGCAATGGTAGTAACAATAGCAGCAGGAATAGAATCTATAGTAGTAATAGTTTAACAGCAGAAGCAAGTTTGAGCCACAACGATTAGGGGTATGAGACGTTTTGGAGCAGTCGTGTTGCCGCGGCCTATTTGGCGTCGGTGATTCAACGATGAGTTAGACAATATACGTTTTAATGTTTCTCTTGTTTTTAACATTTCTCTCGTTTCTTAACGGCATTTCTTCTGACTTTACATTCTGAGTTCAAATGTAGCCGGGGTCAACTTTGCCTTTCATCCTTCTGAGTTCGATAAAAGTACCAGTCGAACATTGCTGTCGATGTAGTTGATTTACCCGCTCCTCCGAACTTACTGGCCTTGTACCAAAGTTTAAAAGCAATATTTCTCCCGTTTCACCACTCCCCACTCTTTCTCTGTGTTTATATGAGTGAGCGTCTAGTTATGTTTCTATGTATATATAATATCCCCCTCTCTCTTTCACTCTCGCTCTCTCTGTATGTATATATTTCTTCGTGCGCAGGCGTCTTTGACACCAGTGCCAAAAAGTACCGTCATCAAAAGAAGCTGAATATCTAGTTAGCCGTGCCAAATCGTCAGCGTCGAAACTGCCGCTCCCAATCGCCGCACTACGAACAACTAATACCGATACATCAATAACGGCTGGAATAGTATCGTTTATTGTGAAGGTGCATGGCTCAGGTGCCAAGCTGTATCGGCCTTTGCCTTTCCTTTGGATAACACTGGTGGCGTGGAGAGAGGAGGCCGGTATGCATGGGTGACTGCTGGTCTTCCATTAACAACCTTGCTCAGACTTGTGCCTGGGAGGGAAACTTTTTAGGAGGTCTCAGTATAGTTTATGGTACCATTCTTGAAATATTGGACTTCTATTATTGCTATATATTCGTCATTGGCAATATATCCTCTTCCTATCCCTTCATCTCATAATGGTGCGGAGGCTTTGCAACGGATTTGACGGAAGCACGTCATCAAAGTCAAAGGCAAATTTCCTCCCTATCACATGCTGAGCGGTTTTGTTTTGCTTTCTCTTAAATCTTCCGTACCTATAAAGTGTTTAGGGGCAGCAACATGGACACTTATAAGAAAAGAGAAAAACACAAGCAAAAAAAAAAAAAGAAAAAAAAAGAAAGAAAAGATGGAACTTTAACCCGAATGTTCAGAGCAGTCTTCAAAATATCTTGGAGAACTCATCTCACCAAGAAACAGCCAGATGAAGATCTGTCTGTTTCCACCATTAAAAAGGAAAAGCGCTTGCGCTTTGCGGGACATTGCTGTCAGCTCGCCATCTTAATTACGTTTAAAATAATAATAAGGATAATTTCAAATTTTGGCACAAGGCCAGCAATTTAGGGGAAGGGGTAACTCGATTACATCAACCCCAGTGCTCAACTGGTACTTATTTCATCGACGCAGGAAGGATGAAAGGCAAGGATGGCCGCGGTGGAATGTGAAAACAGCGGACTAAATGCAGCTAAGCATTGTGTCCGATGTGCCCTCGATTTTGCTGGTGTGATAAACAAGAACTGGAAAAAGACCTATTGTTTATGGATGCCAAAGCATGGCAGTACTGGAGCAGGTCGTCCGAACACAACGTATTTACGTCAACTCACCAGGATCACTGGATGCCTCACAACTTACGCAGGACAAAGTTCTTACACGGAGAATTATTGATGTGTGACAGTTACGTCTGAATAAGCGTGCGTGTATGCATGTATGTATGTATGTATGTATATATGTATGTATGTATACATGCTTATAAGCATGCATGCATATATGTATGTATGCATGTATCTATGCATGCATACATGTATGTATGTATATGTGTGTGTATGTATGAAGTGATGCTTTCATGCATGTATGTATGTATGTCAGGTCACTTTCGAGTGCTACAGGTAACATGCAACCCAGTACAACCTGTTGCATGGTCGGGCCGTCGGCGACTAAACCGGCAACCCCACCAAGCTTGCTTGGTGAGGAGGGTGTTTATTGGACACCCTGCGGGATGAAAAACAAAATCCGTCAAAGGGCGGAGGAACTTTGAGAGTCAACGGCTATCCAATAAATGTATCATGCGCGGGGACATAGAAATAATCAGACTGAATACCCGATCGCGGGGTTAAACCATTGGGAGTGAAGGACTCCTAACCTTTGTTAGGGCATCCTTCTAGGAGAAGGTAACTCAGGTAACTGGGATAACTCCGACATAAAACCTGCGGCTCAGTGGTTACCGATGATGTTGACTTGTTCTTCTTTTCGGATTATGGCTGCTGTTGCTTAGTGAGTGGAATTGACTCAGTGCACAGCCTTTCCTCACTTAAAAAAAATATTCTTGCACAGGCATTGCCCGATAACAACATTGTTCATGATTGTTGATGGTGCTGTGAATCTCAACTGAATGGCTGGCTGTAGCCTTAAAAAGCAAATAAAATTCACATTCGATCACAGCACCAATAACAGTTAAGCTTCGTGGGGGCAGCCATCATGTATATATATATATATATATATATATTATATATATATATATATATATATATGTATGTATGTATGTATATAAGTATATATGTATGTAAGTATGTATGCATATATGTATGTACTGATATATACTTCTCTCTCTCTCTCTCTCTCTCTCTCTCTATATATATATATATATATATATATACATACATATATACGTATCTATTTCATATCTATCTATCTATATATTTCCCTGTCTGTCTGTCTCTATCTCTATACGCACATACGTTTGCATGTATAAGTGTGTGTGTGTATATATATTCTATCAATCTTTCTATCTATACACACACGCACACGCATGCGTACGCACACACACACATTCATACATACACACATCCATACAGACATCTATACATACAAGTACACAAGTATTTATTTCGGAGTTGTATACACATATTTCGGAGTTGTTCTCGTTTGAAATTTGAGATTGTATCTTGAAACTGAAACCATTATATCGTACAAGAACCATTCCAACCATCTAAATTCTCTTTCCATTCACTTCGCGAAGTGTCAGAAGTTTCGTCTGCAACCTAGTCACTGACACACTTCCATTGCAGTTGTTTAAAATCCAGTTACTGGATAGTTGTAGTATACCTCAGGGATTGAACTTACGAAAATATAAGTCTGTTATACAGATGGTATTTCACTTCGTGGCAATATGTGCTTCGAACATAAGCCAGTTCACAAATGGTTAATATGACCCGAAGTATTGTTATTAGCACTCGGTGATCTGAGTCTGCGACCCGATTTCAACTTTCAGCTGAAGTAACCATACTTCATTTACTCTGCCTAATGCCTTTGGAAAGATACGAGATGACCTACAGACTATTCATTTCGATTAATCAGCAAATCGTGTCATTATATTTGTTTAAACGAATCCTATTTATTTCCAAGTGGATTTGCGATCGACGTTAATTATAGATAACACATTCGAATCGCTTGTAGTTGAAGCATTTTATGTTCTGTTACACAATCAAGACACTCATGTATTCTCATTAGGCATGCATGCCACAGTCTTTTCAGTGTCCCGCTATATTAAACCAAGTTGTTTTCTCTATGCAAGCAATCAATTTTTCCACCCATTTTGATATACTAAAATCACCATTCTCGTGTATTAAACTCAAGCCTTCTGCCACAGGGACGATCTACTGCACTGTTGAAATTGTTGCGTAACTCCGGGTCATTTCTACTTGTGTAGACTTACGATCGTCCATGTGTGTCCGTCGTGTTTTGCTTTCAGGCAGAGTTTATTAAGGGCTATATTATCAAATAGGAGGCACAATGGCCCAGTGGTTAGGGCAGCGGACTCGCGGTCGGATGTTCGCGGTTTCGATTCCCAGACCGGGCGTTGTGTGTGTTTATTGAGCGAAAACACCTAAAAGCTCCACGAGGCTCCGGCAGGGGGTGCTGGAGACCCCTGTTGTACTCTTTCGCCCCAACTTTCTCTCACTCTTTCTTCTTGTTTCTTGAGTAACGCTGTGATGGACTGGCGTCCCGTCCAGCTGGGAGGAACATATACGCCACAGAAACCGGGAAACCGGGCCCATGAGCTTGGCTAGGCTTGAAAAAGGGCGCATAAATAAAATAAATATTATCAAATCAAATATGCTCTTTTTAAAGATAGTGCAGTGTATAATTTGAAGGAGGTGTAGCTTTTCTTTCTATCAAGTCTACTTTGAAGTTCTCCTGGTATACTCTTCATGTTAATGTGCCGCCATTTTTCTCCCAGAGCAGTTTGTAGAACAGCCTGAGTCAGATCTTTTTCTTCCATTAAGATTTACAATGTAGCTGTAATTTTTACAGAAACACATGACATTTTATTTAAGTGTTTTACCAAGATGGAATATTTCTCATGGTTAGACAAAACTTTGGAAACTTTCAAAAGCCACTTCGTCGAAGGAAGTTAACAAGTGTTGAAGTTTATAAATGTGACCAACATTGGATGAATTCTGACAGACTTCCGTTGCAGAGTCTTTCAGGTTCACCTCAACGAATGGAACTTCAAACAAGCTACTAAAGATGAAACATCAATGGTGGCATCGTTTGATATTAACACTAAACGTAGATCAAGATTAGGTGGAACAGGAAACAGATGGAAGACAAGAACGGCTATTGCGAAGCTGCCGTAATCTTTATGAGAATGAACGAGAAACTATTGCAGTAAAAACGATAGCGTTGATATATATATATATATGTATATATGTATGTATGTATATATATATATATGTATAGTTATGTGTACACACGTACACACGCACATATATGTTATATATATTATATATATGTATTTTTTTTGAGTGCATATATTGTGCATATAAATTTGCTACATAAGGTTTGGAAAATACAAAAACAGAAAGTTATATTAAAACAAACGAAAGTAAGTATTTTTGTTGTAAAATCATAAAAGAGTGATCTAAATTAAATTCGCACTCGTACACATGCTCATACACGTACAAACATTTACAAATACTATACACGCATACCCAAAACACATTGATGATTCCCTCTCCCTAACACCGCAAAAACGAAAAAAAAAAAAAAAAGGAAAAGGAAAAAGAAAAAGAAGAGGAAGTATCTTTGATTTACTATCCAGAATAACTTTAGTAAAATAAACTATATTTTAAACAATGCCGGTTTGAAGTTTCAAATAGGCGGCGGGATAAAATCAGAGCTATCGGAAAACAATAACATCAATAACAATACCACCACCACCACCACCACCACCACCACCACCACCACCACTACTACTACTACTACTACTACTACTACTACTACTACTATACTACTACTACTACTACTACTACTACTTCTACTACTACTGTCCAACTCAACCAATAGTAACAGCAGAAGCAACAGCTGAAGCGGTATTTGTGTGATTTTGAAAGTGAAAGTAAAGAAAACAAAAACAAAAACAAAAAAATACAAAAATACAAAAATACTAAAAAGAAAACCGAAATTACAGCAAATATACGAAATAAAATAATTAAAAGCTATTAACCTTATTTAGAAATAGCATTTTTAACACCATTTTCACCAGTAAAAAAGAACCATGTCTACATTTTCTCACATAAACGACCTGTTATAACTAAATATCGATTATGAAATTCTTGATCTATATATCATTGAAGTTTTACTTATTGCACATTAAAAAAAAAACAGAGAGAGAAAGACGAAAAAAAAAGTAAAGAACAAACAAACACAAACATAAAAATCCACTGTTCTTTGGGCCTTTGTTTTATTTTATTGCTGTCTTGATCAGATAGGGGTGTATTTAATGATACCGGAGGGACTCGATCCTTGTCTAACGCAGTAAAAATAACTCTAGCTGATGCCCACAACAGTACATATATGAATACGTATATGTATGTGTGTATGTATGTATGTATAAATATATATATATGTATATATGTATGTACATATGTATATATATGTATGTACATATGTATATATATATGTATATATATATGTATATATGTATGTACATATGTATATATATATGTATATATATGTATGTACATATGTATATATATGTATATATATGTATATATATATATATGTATATATATGTATGTACATATGTATATATATATATATATATAATGTATATATACATACATACATATATATATATATATATATATATATATATATATATATATATATATGTATATATATATATGTGTGTGTGTGTGTATAGTCACATTTATGTGCGTGTGTGTATATATATGTGTAAATATGTCTCCGTGCTTGTCTATATGTGTGTGTACATGCTTATGTTTGTGAAGCAGAAATGAGAGAGATAAGAAATCACATCACCTCACACGCTGTAGTGATATCAAACGTGTGATACGAAGGTGTGTGTGTGTGTGAGTGTGAGTCGATTGTATGATCATACACAATATTAGTAGTGTGTACGGGTTGGGTGTGAATGTATATATGCATGTGTGTATGCGTTTTGTGCGTTACGTATGTGAACTTTCTGAAAAATCATATGACCAACGTGTGTGCGTGCGTGTACTTATTTTATTGACTCCAAAAGGATGAAAGGCAAAGTCGACCTCGACGAAACTTGAACGTTGAACGTAAAGCCGGAATAAATGCTGGTAAGCGTTTTGTCCGACGCAGTAACGATTCTGCCAGCGCACCGCCGTAGTCATTACAGTACAGTAATATTAAGTTTGTTTCCAAAACAGTGAGCTAGTAGAATCGTTAGCTTGCCGGGCAAAATGCTTTGCGGCACTTCGGCTTTATGTTCTGACTTCGACTTCCACCGAGGTTGACTTTGCTTTTCATCTTTTCGAGGTCGATAAAATAAGTACAGTATAATACTTTCTGGATCGATAAAATAAGTACCAGTATGGAGTCAATGTAATCAATTTAACTCCTTCCCCGAAATTGTTGGCCTTATGACATAATTTGAAAGCAATATTAAATTTGCTTACATTTACAAAGTAGAGCATCATTGTGATACAAATGGAAGAGAACGGCACGCATCTGTCGTTTCCGATAATATGGCTATCGCTAACTGATTTAAGCCACTTTGGATGGTCTTTGCATATATTAAGGGGTTTCTCTCGGTGTCAGAGGAAAAACAAGGGAGAGAGGAAGACAATCAGGTGCAGAGGTGAAGAGATTCACCAACAATGGGGCCCCCACTCCATTTGTGAGGTTCATGCTTGGTCATTGACTCTTTGTTGAATTACACACCCTTGTAGACAAATATCGGGGTTTTGTTTGTATTGTCTGAAAGTCCATTCACGCATCATACATAATGGCGACACCCAAGAATTGAGTCACCATTTTAATCGCCAATGACCGACTATGAAATAAGTAGCTCTGATTACTTGTAGTAGAAAGTTTTTGATATAACCTGACATAAAAGTCCTAAGCAGCGGCAAATAACTTTTATTTGATTGACACATATACGTGTCAAATTGCATTACAGGTGTAAATACAAGGTGAACATATAATTTTGATACAGTAAATAGTTTTTCCCCCATTTATATACATATTGCTGTTATTTAGAAATATTGCAACCTACGCCGAGGTTAATTTTATCCTTTCTTATTGTAGGGGTCGTTATTGTTATTACCAGTCATATACTGGATCAAATACGACGACTGCGCTCTCACATCATTTGTGGCGTTGTGTTGTGTCAAGTTTAAAAATCAAAATGTGCTAACTTCATTAGCACTATCAGGGTAGCGAATACTGTATCTTGAAATTCTTTCTTCTTTTGTACCACAGCGAAAATTGTATCTTGAAATTCTTTCTTCTTTTGTACCACATTCGGCAATTAATTCCCTTCAGCATTCAGATCTTCTTTTAAATGTTCTCAGAATTCATACCCCCATCCATACAATAGAAACAAATTTGATTTTTTTTTCTTTGAGGATAACACGAATAAAATCATTTCAAGTGAGAGCCTTTTGTCTAAATAAAGGTAAAAAAAAAGCGAAAAGGAAAAGAGAATGTTGCGTGGCGAACAGAAACGGTTTAGAGTGGTTTCAAGTTCGCATGTTTCAAATGTCTCTTTTTCTACAATCCGGCAGAAAGAAAACAAAACAATAAAACAGAAACAACAATAAGAAAAATCTCCCTCAAAAGCTCGATTCTTCTTGTGTTCATTGATAACACCCAGAATACGTAATATATGCTTTATTTACTAGAAAATAAAACCATGTTTCCTCGATGCCTTTTGCTAAAAATTCAATCAGATTTTGGTTTCGCTGAAATTAGGCGTTGAGATGTTGAGATGTTGAAATGAGATGGGATGGAATATGATATGATGTGCAATGGAATATTATTACTTGGTGTACCGTGAAGAGCGAGGAACATTATATAACAAGATAATATAATATAATGTAATATAATATAATATAATATAATATAATATAATATAATATAATATAATATAATATAATATTCAAGCGAAAGATATCAGTGTCACAAGCAATCCACGCTGGGAAAAACCTGACGTAGTCGGTCAACCTGCTAAAAATCAACAGTTAAATCTCTCTGAAATCACACGTTAAAATATCGAAGAGGAAGGGACACATTTGCTAATGTAGCCCTTGATAATACAGCAAACCGGATGAATCAGTGTAAATCGAAGGGTTAAGCTATAGCAACTGCAACAACACTACGATTATCCCCATCACCGCCGTCATGAAGTTTTATCATCAATGTTTAGAATATTCTATGAGAGCAGAATACAAGTGCACCCTCTAACACGTCCGCGTTGTTGTTGTCGTTGTTGTTGTTGTTCTTCTTCTTCTTGTTCTTCTTGTTCTTCTTGTTCTTGTTCTTCTTGTTCTTGTTCTTGTTCTTCTTCTTCTTCTTCTTGTTCTTCTTGTTCTTGTTCTTGTTCTTCTTCTTCTTCTTCTTCTTCTTCTTCTTCTTCTTCTTCTTCTTCTATTTCTTCTCCTTCTCCTTTTTCTTTTTCTTCTATTTCTTCTATTTCTTTTTCTTCTTATTCTATTTCTTCTTCTACAACTACTACTACTACTACTACTACTACTACTACTACTACTACTACAAGAACAACAACTACCACCACCGCCGCCACCACTTCCACCACCAACACCACCACCACCACTACTACTACTACTACTACTACTACTACTACTACTACTACCACTACTACTACTACTACTCCTCTTCTCTTCAACCACCTTTCTCCCCCTCCACGACCTTCCTCCTTCTCCTCCTCCTCTTCTTTTCTTCTTCTTCTCCTTCTTCTCCTTTTTCTTTTTCTTCTATTTCTTCTATTTCTTTTTCTTCTTATTCTATTTCTTCTTCTACAACTACTACTACTACTACTACTACTACTACTACTACTACTACAAGAACAACAACTACCACCACCGCCACCACCACCACCACCACCACCACCACCACCACCACCACTACTACTACTACTACTACTACTACTACTACTACCACCACCACCACTACTACTACTACTACTACTCTTCTCTTCAACCACCTTTCTCCCTCTCCACGACCTTCCTCCTTCTCCTCCTCCTCTTCTTTTCTTCTTCTTCTTCTTCTTCTTCTTCTTCTTCTTCTCCGCCTTCCCCCACCGCTTCCCTTCCTTCAAGCAGGTTGACCGACCTCGTTCAGCTTTCCTCGTGTGTCGGGTCGACAGGAGGCTGATATCTCTCATTTCTCACTTGAATATTATATTATCCCATTATATAATATTCATCGCCATTCATGCTACACCAAATAATCTTCTATTGCATGTCATATCATATTCCATCCCATCTCATCCAGCATCTTACAAAATTTCCCAAATCACATCGCTACTATTCGAATCTAAATTCATTCACATCCTACGCCTTATTTCTACGAAACCAAATCTGATTAAATAAATAAATAAATAAAAGAAGTCAATTAAGACTCATATATTTTCCTTTCTGATATGGTTTCAAATTTTGGCTTCAGACCAGGAATGTTGAGAGGAGATTAAATTGCTCCCAGGCAATTTTGAGGGAAGATTACTTTGCGCTAGTCGATTACATTATCCCCCCCCACCACCCGCCGTCTTTAGTTCGTACTTATTATATCGACATCCGAAGGACGAATGACAAAGTTGACCTCGGCGGAATTTAAACTTAGAAAGTAAATCGCTGGAAGTAATGCCATCAAGCATTTTGTCCGAGGCATTAACAGTTCTGCCAATTCGTCGCTTATTATTTTCATAATGTACGAGGTCTGTCTATAAAGAAACCGATCTTTTAAAACAGCGCGCAAACCTAGCGGCTCAATGTGCTTGCGACAGCAGTGTTTTGTAAGGATGGCCTTGGACTCCATTTAGTGAACAGTAAAAGATTTGGAAGAATAACGTGTTTGTTAGAATTTCTGTTTCTAATTAGAAAAAACCATTTGCTAGGAATTTTCTAAAGTTACACTAGGCCCAAGGGGGAAGGATTGTTTGAGCAGCAAGCAAATCTATGAAAACAGGGCATGGGAAAACGGAGGAGAATGAATAGAATACGAATAAATTAAAAAAGATAGTGTACATACCATATTAAATTTGAACATGCGCAAGAGTGGCTGTGTGGTAAATAGCTTGCTTACGAACCACATGGTGCCGGGTTCATTCCCACTGCGTGGCAGCTTGGGCAAGTGTCTTCTACTATAGCCTCGGGCCGACCAAAGCCTTTTGAGTGGATTTGGTAGACAGAAACTGAAAGACGCCCGTCGTATATATGTACATATATGTATGTGTGTGTGTATGTTTGTGTGTCTGTGTTTGTCCCCTCACCCCAACATTGCTTGACAACCGATGGAGGTGTGTTTACGTCCCTGTAACTTAGCGGTTCGGCAAAAGAGACCGATTGAATAAGTACTTGGCATACAAAGAATAAGTCCCGGGGTCGATTTGCTTGACTAAAGGCGGTGCTCCAGCAGGGCCACAGTCAAATGACTGAAACATGTAAAAGAGTAAAAGAGTAAAGAGTATGTTGCTGTTGCTTAGCTCCAGATTAACTTCGGCCGCGCAGACTTATGATTGAAGATTTGGCTCACGATCGAAAGCGTTCTGTCCTTCAGCAATTCACTTTATTTCATGTTGCTTTAGTCGATCCAGCTGGTAAAAATGAGCAGTAACTGCAATTCAAAGGGCTAGCCTTGTCCCATCCTGTGTCACGCTGAATCTGCCTGAGAACTTTTTTAAAGGTATGCATGTCAGTTGAATGCTCAGGTACTTGCACGTTGATTTCCCAAGCAGGCTGTTCGTTGATCGGATGAACTGGAACTCTCGTCATCGTAATTGACGGACTCCCTCAAAGAGAGACATATAACAATTCTGCCATTTTTTTTTAGACTAGTGTATCTTGATCATTCACAATCGAACAGCACAGTGGTGTGGCTAGAGTGTGTGCCACCCAAGGCACCCCTTGAATTTGCCGCACACCCCTTACAAGTTTCTACAGTGGACCCAAAATTTCCACATCCACCATAAAAGTGCCATCCAGGTGTGGCTATCCCCTATCATCCTCACCTCAAGCTACTCTACTGAAACAACCTCAAGGTAAAAGAAGCCTAGCCGTGACCATACCTTCATATCACTATCTAAGCGTTAAATTGTGATAGCAACGAGATCTAGCTGCTATTTCTAACAGGTTGAGTGATATTATAAAGAAGGATGTCTCATTGGCTTGTTTTGAACATGTTTCAATTTGAGGGATAACATTTGAAAAATATAGAAGTGAAACGATATCTTAGTATTAAAAAAGAATACAAATATAACCGTATGAAAATACGTGTGCACGTGCTAAGTAAGAACACTGTTATATGATATTAAACAAGCAAATACAGAAAGAAGAGTGCAATATGATAACTATAGATAAGATATCACTTGGTTTTGGCGGGGAAGTTCAGTTAACACTGCGGGGGTTCTTAACCGGAATGAGAAGTAATCGTACCCCGTAGGGATATGGGAACCAAAGGCTGTGGGTATGGGACTCGATCTCTTGTATCGTTTTCTGAAAATAAATATAGAGAAATTCTTATGATTTTGCTTCCTGTTCTGTCTCTGGTTATCCATATGTAAAACATTGGTGTCTTTTGAAGTTGTACTACCACCTAAATAATACCGATTATAGTGACGATTATGATGACTTCCATAGGCTGGCGAAGGGAGTGTAGGGACATTGTGGGTAATACTTTGAAGGTTTGTAGTCGTAAAAAGGTTAGGAACTCCCACCCCCCACCAAAACGACGACATTTAGCTACAGTTTTCTTAAGTGTAGTATATTCAAAGTTGTATAATTCAAATATGAAGCTAGCGTAACCTACATACGAAATATTTTAAATATTAGAAAATGAATTAGTTGAGTGGGTTATAACCTCCGGTGTGAAGATTAAACAGGAGATAATGGTGGTTTGATAAGCGAATATAGATTTAAATATTGGTTGAGATGAACAGGGGAGTCAACTTCAAGATCAAGGATGCAATAGAAAGGCAGTTTTAAGGCTACATTCTTGGTGTTTAAGTAGTGCAGAATGCATATACAATGAGTACAGTATATCCCTGATCAAAAATATACTTGAGGGTCAAAGAAGGAGCGTTTAACATTGAAATTAATACATATTGGAATAAGAAGGGCTTCTGGTTGAAATAAAATAGGTGCAATGTTCAAACTCCATCATATACATACATACATGCATACATGCATACATACATACATACATACATGCATACATACATATATGCGTGCATATATACATACATACACACACACACACACACATATATATATATATATATATACTAATATATATATATATACTAATATATCTATCTATCTATATATATATGTGTACTAATATATCTATCTATCTATATGTATGTATATATATATATATATATATATATATATATAATATATATATATATATATATATATATATATATATACTTTATTTAAAGCAGCAGAAAATTCTACAAAACCTGTTACTCTGAGTTTCGAGTTGCCGTTCATCGGACAGTTTTTGCTTTAAATAAAGCATATTACTCTACCACTGGTATTTGAGTACTCTTTTTTTCCACCTTGTTTCACATTTATGTGTTTACTCCGGTATATATATATATATATATATATATATATATATATATATATATATATATATACAATCATATATACATATATATATATATATATATATATATATATATACATACACACACGTATATACGTCTGTGTGAATGAATACATTTACATAGATACATGTGTATAATCCCTTATGTATAATACATATGTACACATCCACACACATATGTTCATATGTTTCTCAACCAGGATGGTCATAGTTGGAATGCCATTAGTCGGGTTCACTAGATCTGTATTGACTTGAGTCTAAACAACGACGCCGACGATGATGATTACGATAACGACGTCGCGATACAGCTGTAAAGCTTAAATCGGCGTCAAAAATAAAATGCTCCCACACTAATCTCCTTAAACGAGGTGGAAATGAGTTCAGGAAGATCCGAAATATGTACAGCATCAAATACATTGACCAACTAACCAATTTGACCAATTGACCAATATAGCAATAAGAAATACTTCTGCTCAGGTAGTAATGTATATTCTATGGAGTGTAAAACTTGTGAATTCTCATTTAATTAGCAGTTCATCAATCGTCTTCGTTTAGTTTTGTAACACCCACCCACGCCCCCACACTCCCACACAAACACGCTCGCGCGCACACACTCGCATTTACATAAACAGATATATTAGTATATATATATATATATATATATATATATGTGAGTGTGTGTGTATCTGTGTGTGTATATATATATATATATATATATATATATATACATACACTGATAAATGTAATGTTATATACACACACACACACAACACACACACACACACACACACCACACACACACACACACACACACATATATATATATATATATATATATATTAATATATATATATATATATATGTATTATACTAGCAAACGTTCCCGTCCTTTGGACGGTGTAATTTATTATAATGGCGCACTACTTTGGACGGTTTAAGTTGAATTAAACCGCAGTTAGAAGTCGTTTCAAGTTGATAAACGTAAAATGTATAATTACCAATTTCGTTAGCAGTTTATTATATGGTATTAAGCAACCTAGGTAATGAAGACAAATTTTTGAACACAAATTTGGCAGTTAGTAATAAATGAAACTCCATGAAATGAGATCGCAATTGCAGCAGGCATTAGGAACCCTATGTCTTCCTGAAAGCCTTTTGTAGCATGTAGTTATTTTATCCGTGATGCCTGACAAAACCGCATTGCAGCTTTTTTTCCAATGAAAATCATGTAAGATAATCAAAAGCAAACATTTATAGCAAACACACAAATAGAATAATGGCATGTACAAAAATAAATGTCAGAGCACGCTTATGAGCGAACAGCGTACGTGAAGTAAGATGGGTCATTGAAGGAAATGTACTGTTAACACCAATCTTGGAAATGAAGCAAAATATCAGTGAAATGCTTCAAGGGAGTCTGATTGCTAATGGCTACAGTTTGGTGTAGATGTGAAGATTGTAGTAGAGGAGTAGCTACTGTAGGGCTGCTTTGTAGACGTCATTTTTGGTGTTTCCTTCGGGAGTATAAATGAATAAGTTGTCTCGATGTTCTGCTGAGACCCCCTTCGATCATGAATGATTATGGGATTGCACCTAGAAAGTTGCCCTCCCAGGCACAAGTCCTGGCAAAGTTGTTTTATGGAAGACCAGCAGTCACCCATGTATACCGGCCTCCTCTCTCCACGCCACCAGTGTTATCCAAGGGAAAGGAAAAGGGGCCGATACAGCTTGGCACCTGTGAAGTCGCAACTCATTTCTACAGCTGAGTTAACTGGAGCAACGTGAAATAAAGTGTCTTGCTCAAGAACACAACACACAGCTCAGTCTGGGATTCGAACACACAATTTCACGATCGGAAGATCGACACTCTAACCACTGGGCCATGCGTCTTGATGATCAACTCTGGAACAACCAACGTAGAACTGTCCATGGGAAAAGCATGACGTTCGAAGGTTCAATCTGATAGCTTTCAGTGATTTATCTTGTGCTTTGTTTATTGTCATGGTAAAGCTGAGTTTGAGAGGGAACTGCAGTCTCCACATACGGTAGTCTGGTGGGGTTAACAGAATTTTCGGAAAAAAACGGTAACGTTTTTTTCCGTGACCCCTCATAATTTGGGCGCCAATGACGTAGTCCATCATTTGTTTGACCACAGGGCGAGTTCCATTGCATAGTGTGGGTGCGTTCTAATTGCGTAGAAGGATGACAGGGCAACCGACTTTTAAGTGAAGTTCATGGGGAGGGAGTCGTGGAAGATGTTGGGATTTGAGAAATTCTGTTGGAAAGTGTGTAACCTGATCGATGTCGGTAACGGTGTCAACTGATCTGTAACAACATTCTTGAGAAGGTAGTTTACTGAGTAAGTCGTAGTTAAGAGTGGTGACAACTGCATTTGTAGGTGCAAGGACAGCCCTGTGTTAACTTGCAAAAATCAGCAGTTTGCAGTGAATGGGAATTGTAAAAACTGTATAGCTGTCACAACTTTGTATGAGTAAAAGCAGAGAATATATATAATATGGATTAATTTATGAAGGCATTTAAAAATAATTAAAAGTTGATTTAAATTGCATGGCTACCTCAAGGAAGTGCTAATGTGCAAATATCGGGGGTGGGGGTTGTAGTGAATGGGTATTGTAAAAACTGTACTAGAAGACGAAGTGAAACTAGCATAGTCATCAAGAGTAAATGGCCCTTGAAGCAACGATCGGTGGTATTTTTTATTTACCTATAAGAGGGTGTTTTCTTTCCCTAGGGGCGGCGTTACTCATTATGTGGAAAATCTGAAGAGTCTATGACCATCTCTGGAAAATAAGTGATGTATGTTCCCAGTGTGAAAGAAATCGGATGCAAAATATTGATTTTAAGGGATCAAGAAAAAGGCCTGTACACACACACACAAACACACCACACACACACGCAAGCGCGCGCGCGCACACACACACACAACGCACGCACGCGCGCACACACACACACACACACACATCCAACTGGTTGCAGTTCAATAGACGAAACAATAGTAAAAAAAGTGTTAAAAATTCATGGTGCTGATACAAAATATTGCAATCGATGTAAATTTTCAATATATATATATATATATATATATATATATATATATATATATATATATATATATATATATATTTAGTAAATTGAAATTGATTAAAATTTCTTCTCATTTGTATATTTTTCATAATATATTATTAATAACAATAATCTTTATATATAAAAGTCAAGTTGTGTGTCTGTCTCCTACGAATTAGATTCCTAACTACTCCCACATTTTGCGGTGCAGTTTAACCAAAACCGGGTATCTTATAGTCGTGATTCATATCGAGCCCTTCTGGGTATTAGCGCGCGTCTACAATGAGTCTACAATTTAAAAAAAATTTACCATAATCTTTTCCATTTTAATGCATTTTTTTCGCTATTATATAAGGGAAGTAACTCTCTAAAAATGTCTACGATGAGTCAACGATTTAAAAAAAAAAAATTACCATCATTTTTTTTCCATTTTCAATGCATTTTTTTGCTATTTTTTGGCTATAACTCTCTAAAAATGCTTATATAGTTATTTCCCTTACAAACCCG
>NC_043012.1:54183651-54188651 GCF_006345805.1 Octopus sinensis | reverse complement strand
CAAACCTGTATATATGTAAAACCGAGGCTGTAGTGTAACAAGCAAAGATAGCCTCAAACAGAAGCGGCACAAATATCAGTAATATAAATGCCAACACAGGGACACACACTAAAATTTATTTCTGGATCTTGTGAATTCAAATTTAAAAATCGCCTGAACAACCACAGATCTTCTTTCAGGGTCCCGGAGAGACGCAACATAACAACACCCGCAGCATACATATGGCGCCTAAAGGACGATCATACACCGTTTAACACCAGGTGGAAATTACTAGAATCTTGTGGACCCTATCACAATGGAACAAGACTGTGTAAATTGTGTATGGCAAAAAGATATATTATCCTCATAAGTTCACAGGAACCAGGAGGCTACCTGAACACCAGGACGGAAGCCGTGGGGAGCTGTCTACGTTTTCGGAAGTTTTGTTTTTCCCACATTGAGAAACCTAGCTCTCAAGCGAAGGAAGACAACTCGTCGGGCCATTAGTTTTTAATTGAGCCAGGGTATGGCTAAAACTGTGCATATTCATTGAACATTTTATAAAGCACACGTTACGTGTTGCTATCGTTTGTGTGACAGTCATATGTCTTATAACGGAAGAATTTCTGTAAAGTTTTATAATCTTCATGAAATACTAGACAAATCTTTCTGAAATTGCGTCGTAGCCGCGTAAACACTCACACACACACACACACACACACACACACACACACACACACACGCACACATACACTCACAGAGACACACACACACACATACTCACACAGACACACACACACAAACACACAAACACACACACACACACTCTCTCTCTCTCTCTTTCGTATTGGATGGATAATGTGATCCTAGGTTCTGTTGCTGGAAAACACGGGATGGTCGCGGCTGGAATGCTCTTGCTCATGGGATGTCTCAGTAAAAACTGACCTTGAAATAAACAATAATAACTACAACAAAACTATTGAAAAGGTTGCAAGACGCAACGACAATTTTAGAACAATAAAAATAAGAAAAAAAGTGGAAATTTTACCGGTGTGTGTGTTAAATAATAAGGCACAAAAAGAAAATGACTCTTCCCAGACACAACAAACTACAACAACGTTTACAGATTATATGTCCCTGACGGAAATTATGAGCCACATTGAAAACCACTTATGAAGCCCCTATAGCAAATCGCCCACTAATTTGCTGCTGTATCTCTTGTAAAGAGTCTTCAACAATATCTATTTCTCGTAAGTTGTTTACAAACTACTTCTCTCATTCGACCCCGTTATTTACACCTACCTCTTACCTTCTACTCACACATAACGTGAATAGATGTTCCAGAGGATGCATCAAAACATTCGACACTTCCTCTCTATAATGAATCCAATATGAAATATCCCACCTATCATCGCAGAAATACCTGCCTCGCCAAGCTGAGGGATCAATAGACACAGCTGTTCTCCACCCGAATGCTTCCTGTAATTAGCAACAGCATTCGTATGTCGCACAAAAATGTTTTGCGGTTTTCACTCATGTCTTCTTCCGTTTTGAGTTCAAATCACGCCGAAGTAGACTTTGCCTTTCATTCTTTATGGGTGGTAAAACAAAGAATCAGTCAATTTCTTGGGGGTCGTCTTCCATCCTTTCGGGGTCGATAATAAAAACTACAAATCCATGATGATGATGTGGCGGAATTGTAAGAGTATCGGGCTAGATGCCTTGCGAAATTTAATTCAGTTCTACATTTGGAGCCAAATTCCATCAGTGTCAAAAGCATGCACTCGCTAAACCGATGGCCTAGAAAGACAAATAAAGCAATTTCTTGAAACAAAAACTAATACCAAATATATGACAAGAAGGTGGTGAGCTGGCAGAATCGATAGCACGCTGTGGAAAATGCTTATCGGCATTTCTTCCGTCTAATGTTCTGAGTTCAAATTCCACCGAGATCCACTTTACCTTTCATCCTTTCGGAGACGATAAAGTTGAGCACTAGGGTCGATGTAATCGACTTAGCCCCTCTCCGAGAATTGTAGGCCTTGTGCCAAAATTTGAAACCAATATACAAGGTCAAAAGAAGGGTTCTTGTAGCTGGAGAGACGTGTGCCCTCCTGAATGAATGACGGCATCACTCAATCGCAGGTAGATTTCTATCTGTTGAATTGCGCCAGTAAATCATAATCCTCTATTAAATTGTGTTCCGATATTTTGTTTCCGTGCTGTAGTGCATATCTCTCCGTCTTTGGATGGTTCCAATTGCATATTAGGATTTTTTGTGAGAAGAGGTTGCTAGTCTTTCACTCAGCCCTTGCCCATGGGCGCTGTGAATGACCCACTACCACCGCGACCATTCTTAAGTTTGCCGATTTCCGAGAGAGAAACAGAGAGAGAAAAAATGGCTCCCTGATCTAGACTGGCATTTTACAATATTTATCGACTGTAGGCTTCTCTGGATTTTACAATATTTATCGATCCTCAAAGAGGAAAGGCAAAAATCGACTTTAACGGGACTTGAAATCAAAGTGCAAAGAACCAGAACAAACACTGCAAGGCATTCTATATGACACCCTAGCAAATTTGCCAATTCACTGCCGTCTATTAAATTATACTAATATCCCATTAAACTAATTGTCCGAGAAAAACAATTATACTTATTTATAGCAATAAAATAATTGTGCACAATAACATCATTATTCCTAAAATTACGTTACATTCCAACACCATTAAAGCAAAAACAAAAATCTTTCTATACTCAATCTAGATCGACTGAACCGTTGAAAATGAAGTTTCTTAGCCATGACCTTCATGAAGTATCGAGGTTCTACCTAAAGAAGAAATCAATATATGCTTCGGCTAATGAGTGAGTATTGTTAGATCTGCTAGAAATATCAGCCAAAATTATTCTCAAAATCTACTCTTCATCCTTAAAAGAAACTTATTGCATACAAGGCGGCGAGCTGGCAGAAACGTTAGCACGCCGGGTGAAATGCTTAGCGGTATATCGTCTGCCGTTACGTTCTGAGTTCAAATTCTGCCGAGGTCTACTTTGCCTTTCATCCGTTCGTGGTCGATAAATTAAGTACCAGTTACGCACTGGGGTGATGTAATCGACTTAATCCATTTGTCTATCCTTGTTTGTCCCCTCTATGTTTAGCTCCTTGTGGGCAATAAAGAAATAAGAAACTTATTGCATACTGAACTAACTGCATATTGCAACCCGCAGTATGTGGTACATGAAAAGATTAGCAAAGATGCAATGATCGTAACCGACGATGCATTTTGTCATATGTCTGTACGATCAGAACTAACCTGGAGCTAAACAATGATTTCCAATTTTGGCACAAGGCCAGCAATTTTGAAGGGGGTGGAGAGAAAGTCGATTACATCGACCCCAGTAAGGTTAACTAGTGGTTCGACGGCAATAGACCAACAGTAAAAGTACCAGGCTTAAAAAAAAACATAAGTACTGGGGTCAATTTATCCGAATAAAGTCCCTTGAAGGCTGTGCTCCAGCATTGCCGCCCGCAGTCCGATGACTGAAACTAGTAAAAGATAAAGATACACACACACACATTTGGGCGTGGCTGGGTGGTAAGAAGCTCGCTTCTCAACCATATGGTTCCGTGTTTAGTCCCACTGCGTGACACCTTGGGCAAGTATCTGCTATAGCCTCGGGCCGATCAAAGCCCTGTGAGTTTATTTGGTTAACGGTTTTGTGTTTTTTTGTTGCTCACGATTTTTTTATAGTTCCTTCGGTACTGGCTATTTGGTCACAAATTTCGTTTCAACCTGTACAATTCTTAATTTTCCGTAAAAATTCCTTATTTACTTTCTGCCCGTCGTATTAAGAAATATAATTTCCATTACCCAGTTATTTTCATTGTTTACTATCTTCTGCACCCGTGTATTTCCGTATACGTATATAACCATGCCAAGAAGGAAAGTGTCAAACTTGTCTACAATGTCAAGGTCAGCCAAAAGAATGTCTCTGTCCAGAGAAAGAGAGACAACTGCAGAAAGGGAAGCATACTAAGAAACGAACAGACTGTGCACTACAAAAGCCAGAGCATCTCAAAGTGATGAACAGCGGTATGCACGGCGGACAAGGTATAGGATCTCCACTGCCTAACGAAGCAGCTTGCAATTATGATCCAGCAGTTCATTATGCATATGACACTAGAGTTTCTATTGGTGCAATGACAACTAAGTGCATACATTGTAAAGCAAAGAAGTAGTCTGGAGAGATATCTGCACTGTGCTGCAGTGGTGGAAAGGTTAAAATCCCTGCAATCCCCCAACCTCAAGAGCCATTGAAGAAATTGTTGTCATCAACTGACCAAGATTCCAGCCGCTTCCAAAACACAATTAGACAGTACAACGCTGCACAACAGATGACATCATTTGGAGCCACAAGAGATTTAGCTGAGCCAGGATTCATGCAAACTTTCAAGGTCCAACGTCAGATTTATCATCAGATTGGCTCTCTACTACCTCTGTCAAATGAATCACCAAAATCAGCCTTTCATTGTTTATAATCTGTACCTGTTATTTGGTTACGAAATAAGCTACACAAAACATGTTTTTGAATTACATATATTTACTTTATATACATATATGAGTTGAAAACTTTCTTTTAACATTGCACTTAACGTCTATGTTCCATGCTGGCATGGGTTGGAGAGTTATTAATGTACAAAGTTGGTATCTCAGCTACTAGCAGTTGAGACCTGCGTAATCTAGACGGCGTTTAAAATTTCATTATTCGCTTAACTCGGGCAACGCCGGGTATATCTGTTAGTATTATATATATATATGTGTGTGTGTGTGTGTGTGTGTGCGTGCGTGCGTGTATATATATGTATGTGTGTGTATATACATACATACATATATATTGTTTTATTCTTTTACTTGTTTCAATCATTTGACTGCAGCCATGCTGGAACACCGCCTTTAATCGAACATATCGATCCAGGACTTATTCTTTGTAAGCCTAGTACTTATTCTGTCAGTCCCTTTTG
>NC_043012.1:54158651-54178651 GCF_006345805.1 Octopus sinensis | reverse complement strand
ACCTATCACACGAATTATAAGACATTTATCCAAATATTTAGAATATAATAGTTTCTTTCATTAACATATAGACTATTACAGACGAAAGGAGAGAATGAGTCATTCGACCCATATATAAATCATACATACTAAACGAAAAGTTCTGGGTTTTGGTGTATTCCGGTCAGTAGGTGACTCCTTAACCGTGTATAAATTTCTATTGCATAATAGAATTTGTCGTTATCTCTGTAGGTATATACATGTATATTGTTTGTTATATTAGTACTAATATCAAAAATTGCACCCGTTTCTTCGCAGAGAGTAGTTTCGATCTTGGGATCGTTAGGTTATTGGTTCACTGCATTTCCACTGTTCCATTCTGTTTAGTGAGTGATTTAACATCTATGTAGGTGCGGGCGTAGCTGTGTAGTAAGAAGTTTGCTGCCCAACCACATGGTTAGGGTTCAGTCCCGCTGCATAAAACCCTAGGCAAGTATCTTCTACTATAGTCTCGAGCTGTCCTTATGAGTGGATTTGGTGGACGGAAACTGAAAGAAGCCCGTCGTATAAACATATATATACAGACACACACACACACACACACACACACACACACACATATATATATATATATATATATATTTGCGTTTGGGCTTCTGCAGTGTGTGAATAGATAACTGCAAAAGCTGAAGTCAACAAGAAGGAGCACAGTCGGACATTTATTTGCAATCCAGAGCATCATATCTGTCTGTCGTGGGCCTGGAGATATTGGCAGTCACTGAGTGTATCAAGAGATGTGTTGCAGTCTTCACTCAGTGGTTACTACTAACTCCAGGCCACGACAGACAGATAGGATTCTCTTGAAGCTGAGAATGTGAATTTATGGAGTCAATATTTACATATCGTCTGAGAAAACACAACTAGATCTCATAACGCAGGGAAACGGTTACATAACCAAATACCTGCAAGTCTGGAGAACTACGTTGCGTGGAAACAATTGTAGTGATTGCAAATAAATGACCAAATGTACTCCTTATTGACTCCAATTTTTTCAACCAACCACATGGTTCTGGGTTCAGTCCCACTGCGTGGCACCTTGGGCAAGTATCTTCTACTATAGCCTTGGGCCGACCAAAGCCTTGTGAGTGGATTTGGTAGAGAGAAACTGAAAGAAGCCCGTCGTATATATGTATATGTATATATATGTGTGTGTTTGTGTGTCTGTGGTTGTCCCCCCCAACATCGCTCGAAAACCGATGCTGGTGTGTTTACGTCCCCGTAAATATAGCGGTTCGGCAAAAGAGATCGATAGAATAACTACTAGGCTTACAAAGAATAAGTCCTGGGATCGATTTCCTCGACTAAAGGCGGTGCTCCAGCATGGCCGCAGTCAAACGATTAAAACAAGTAAAAGAGTAAAAGAGTATAATATATATATGAGTGTGTGTGTGTGTGTGGATTTGTTTCTTTCCCCCACCACAGCTTGACAACTGGTGTTGGTGTGTTTGCATCCCCATAACTTAGCGGTTCGGCAAAAGAAACCGATAGAATAAGTACCATACTTAAAAAGTAAAATGCTGCAGCATTGGGATTTCAATTTAGAAAGGCGTCATTTCACTCTGCCAATTCTCTGAGAGTTATATTTGACAAACTACATGCACAGATTTACATGTTTTTCAGGGGTGTCTTTTCATTTGCCATTTTTAGTTCAGCTAGAAGCAAATCAATTCCAATGCATATTTAAATATGCATTATTCATGGGTTATAAATAATACATATTTTCGACTTCAGGAGACGAAATACTTAGCCTTTCGCAGCGAAATTTGAACTTAGAAATGTAGGATTTCAAAACTATATACAGCAAAATATTTCACCTGACGTATGCTAGAATATCTGATAATATCAAGCGAGAAATAAAAGCCCAGTTCTTTTCTTCAATCGCTTGTAGGTCGACATCTCTCTTCAGAGATCTATCAAAATATTTCTTTGTTTCAATAAAGTCTTAATATTTTCTACGTTTCAGTCCAAAGGCTATGGCCATGATGGGGCACCGCCATTATTATTAATATATATTTCTTTACTACCCACAAGGGGCTAAACACAGAGGAGACAAACAAGAACAGACAAACGGATTAAGTCGATTACATCGACCCCAGTGCGTAACTGGTACTTAATTTATCGACCCCGGAAGGATGAAAGGCAAAGTCGACCTCGGCGCAATTTGAACTCGGAACGTAACGGCAGACGAAATACGGCAACGCATTTCGCCCGGCGTGCTAACGTTTCTGCCAGCTCGCCTTATTATTATTATTATTATTGATATAGTAGAGCCAATTGAAATAACTTCAATATATTGGTTTATCGATCCAGGAATGTCAACTTGATAGAAATAGAACTTAGGACAATGTAATTCAAAAATATAGTTACAGTAATAAAAGTTTTGTTTGGTTATCTAACTGTACTGGCTTTTGATCTCTCCTACGACTTGACCCATGATCGAAACATGAATATTACAGCCCTTGCTGTCTATTCTATATCCACCTCTCCGAGGGAGACAAGAATAAAATAGAAGAGGTCGAAATATTGGTTTCAAATTTTGACACAAGGCCAGTGATTTCGCGGGGAAGGAGTAAATCGATTACTCTGACCCCAGTGCTCAACCGGTACTTATTTTATGGACCCCGAAGGGATGAAAGGTAAAGTTGACCTCGCTGGAATTTGAACTCCGAACGCGAAGATGGACGAAATGCCGCTAAGCATGTTGGCCGGCGTGCTACCAATTCTCCCACATCACCGCCTTAACAGGTCGAAATGTTGATGTTAGCGTCCTTTAGCTTTTAAATTAGTATTCATTCCACAGTCCTACCATCAAAAGCATTCCGTCTGTACAATGCCATCTTTTTGTGAAAATAATGTATCGAAGATTACATCACTGACTGAATATTTCCATTCATCTTTTTAAAGACAGTAGAGAGTTATTTGAGAAATATTTGACTATTTTTTCTAGCTGGTTGAGCGACCATGTAGAGGCATACTTGTTAGCTCATCGAACTATTGACAAATGTGGTTATTGTGGTTTTTGTAGTTGTTTAACGCAAGGTCGGCTCTGAACGAGAAGATCTATATCGAAAGATATGCCAGTCTTCACCATTCCATTATTTTCCTGGCATCGTCAAATCAAAGTCTATATTACCCACTGTATCCTATATTTATTTTCAGATACAGCAGGGTGTCAAATGAGAAAGATTTGGCTGCTATTTCTAGCAGACCGATCGACGATTCCTTTCATACAAGTCAATGTATCCCCGTTTTATAAAAGTACATCTGTTTCCTGCGAATCAGTGTAAATATTTCTCTTTCTGCCCAGGTCCTACTTATGTCTTACAAGATCATGAATCTACGCCAGCCGTATTACTTGTGGCGAGCAATTTTTTTAAAGGAAGGCCAACGTTTGCCTATGCATTCAGGATTACCTCTCCATGCGTGAGGGCGCGTGGCTTAGTGGTTAGGGCATTCGGCTCATGATCGTAAGGATGTGAGTTCGATTCCCGGCGACGCGTTGTGTCCTTGAGCAAGACACTTTATTTCACGTTGTTCCAGTCCACTCAGCTGGCAAAAATGAGTTGTACTTGTATTTCAAAGGGTCAGCCTTGTCACTCTCTGTGTCACGCTGATTATCCCCGAGAACTACGTTAAGGGTACACGTGTCTGTGGAATGCTCAGCCATTTGCACGTTAATTTCACGAGCAAGCTGTTCCGTTGATCGTATCAGCTGGGACCCTCGTCGTCATAACCGGCGGAGTCTTTTTTTTAACCTCTCCATGCCACTAGTACTTGTTCCAAGATGGGCCGATACCACTTGACACCAGTGTCGTCCAAGGAATTACTGAAAGAAAGCAAAGAGCCAGAACAGACATCGCAGGGCATCCCATCCGATGCTTTACCAAGTCCGCCAAATCCACTGCTTTGTACTCTTTGCTCTTTTACTCTTTTACTTGTTTCAGTCATTTGACTATGACCATACTGGAGCACCGCCTTTAGTCGAGCAAATCGACCCCAGGATTTATTCTTTGTAACCTTAGTACTTATTCTATCGGTCTCTTTTGCTGAACCGCTAAGTTACGGTGACGTAAACACACCAGCATTGGTTGTCAAGCGATGTTGGGGGGACAAACACAGACACACAAACCCCCCACATATATATACATATATACGACAGGCTTCTTTTAGTTTCCGTCTACCAAATCCACTCTCAAGGCTTTGGTCGACCCGAGGCTATAGTAGAAGACACTTGCCCAAAGTGCCACGCAGTGGGATTGAACCCGGAACCATGGGGTTGGTAAACAAGCTACTTACCACACAGCCACTCCTACGCCTGTTAGTTTTTTTTTTTTTTCGATGGCTGCGAAAGAATGAAATCCACAGTTTATCTCGGTGAGATTTGAACTCAGAAGGCAGAGAACCGTGACAAGTGCTGTAAAGTATTTTACCCGATTCTCTAACGACTCTGCCAATTCACTACCCATGAGGCCGATTGCCAATAACAAGAGGAGGCGGAGGAGGAGGGAAGTAGACGGCCATTTTAATGTTCGTGCATCCAGGAAGTTTGTTAATAGTGTAAGTGAAGTGAATAGGCTGCAAGTGAGGTGTGTGTGTGTGTGTGTGTGTGTGTGTGTGTGTGTGTGTGTGTGTGTGTGTGTGTGTGTGTGTGTGTGTGTGTGTGTGTGTGTGTGTGTGTGTGTGTGTGTGATATTCTGGCATGCTAACATATTTGTCTCGACTCCGTGCTGGAATTTTATGCTTGCTCTCTACGGTGTTTCAGGACAGAAGTGTGAAAATATTGATTTTTCTCTTTCGTCGAAGAATAAATTTAATTTTTCTTTTGTTTTGCTTATTTTTATTTCCGTTTTGTTTACTTTTTTTCTTTGTTACTTCAAATTTTTATTTTATTTCTTCATTCATTCGTTATTGTTATTTTTAGTTTTGCTTTCTTATAATTTATTCATATCAGAAATGTACGGTTTCTGTCACATCAACTTAAATTAACAATAACAACTGCAAACCGCAACAGCAACAACAAATGCAAACAGCAACAACAACAACTGCAACAACAACAACAACAACAATAACAACAACACCAGCAACAACAACAATAATGATAGTGATAATAAAGCGAAACCAAAACCAAAGAAACAAGTGTATTTAAAAATACTTCAATTCCGAAATATTTTGATAGAAAAATAATACAAAGATGTCATCTCGTCTACAACGTCCGTTACGAAGTTATTTTCTATAAGAACACTGAGAGAAATTACCAGGAAATTGATTTTTGGATTATATATGCTTATATTTTCTATTAACAAAAAAGTATTTCCACTTGGATAGAAGCAAAATATAGGCTTTCTATATTAGCGGCTTGCACAATCTGGAATTAAGAAATATTAAGAATCACATACGAAGAATAGTCTCTTGTTAGCAGAAATGTTAGTAGAGAAGGTCGGATAAAAGACTGCTCCGATTAAGCGTGAAGAAGATTAGAGAGAAAAAATTATATCCATTCTTGCCTCTTGATGATAAGTATATTGAAAGAATTAATAATTTTCGCCCATTTATTGTCAATGAATGACAATAGTTCTAATAACAGCGGATCTCGTTTAAATGAAAGGCTATTCATCATTCTTTTATTGAACTACCTCGTTATTTTTTGATATGCTATTCATGACTTCGTATTAAACAACGGAAGGACGGCGTGTGACTTAAAAGTGGGGATCGAAGACAAGTAAAGAAGCATTCGGGAATTTTGATACGGTATTACTGTTGATAACACTGTTAGGAACTTTCTGTGTCTCAAAGTACAGAGTTCGTTAACAGGATCCAACTCAAGACATATACCCTGTTCATTCGACCTGTCTCAAAGTACAGAGTTCGTTAACAGGATCCAACTCAAGACATGTACCCTGTTCATTCGACGTAGTAATAGTAGTAGTAGCAGTAGCAGTAGCAACAATAATATTGTCGTTATTATTACTAGGTCTCTTTGGTGTTGTTGTAACCAGAACATGTTATGGCGATTATAAGGCAAGTTCTTTCTTTTTTATTGACCACAACAATGTTCGGTTTCCAATGTCTGGTCAGGTGATTGCACTGCAACATTACATCCCACAGGATTTTGCAATCTTTATTCTCAGTGACTCCTTCTGGGGTTTGCTCATATCACGTCTTTGCTCTTTGTAGGCCGTGATTTCCACAGAGTTCCCAATGGATCATTCTTGCCTCATTGTCATGGCGTCGCTTGTATTCGCGTTGTGCCAATTATTATTATTATTATTGTTGTTGTTGTTGTTATTATTATTATTAATTATTATTATTATTATTATTATTATTATTATTATCATTGTTATTGTTGTTGTTGTTGTTATTAATTGCCTTTTGCACAGCTTCTAACGCTGGAGATGTACTGCACTGTCAGCTGTTCACTACCAGAGAACTAAGGTAACACCTCTTATTTTTCGAGCACCTTCCAGAATATTCGAGAGGTTCCAAGCAGTGCTGTTTTCTGCAAATGCTCCAACCTTATTGCAGCCCCTATTTGTTCCACGTACTTCTCGAGATTTTTGCTCACTGTTCCCAGGGCTCCGACAATTATTGGTACTACTGCTACCTTTTTTATTGACAACAACTGCTTAACTTCCCAAGCTAACTTGTTATATCTCTCAACTTTTCTTTCTTCCTTATCGCATACCTTGTTGTCAGCTGGGCATGCTATATCTATGATCCAGCATAGTTTGTTTTCTTTCTCAATTAAGACTATGTCCGGCTTTCTATTCTCTATCTCATGGTCGCACTGAATCATAAAATTCCGTATGATATTTGCATTTTTATTTTCGACGATGCCTTCGTGTTTGTGGTCGTATCAATTTTTTGCTCTGTCAAGTCCATACTTGTTGCAAAGTATCCAATGGACAAGCCCGGCTATATTGTCGCGGCGTCTCTTATATTCCTTCTGGGATAGTTGCGTACATTGGCTGGTAATATGCCATACGGTTTTACCATTTTGTCCACTGATTTTGCACTTATCACTTTCTGCTGTGTTGGCTATTCTCTATTTTATGTAGTTTGTTCTTAGTGCTTTGCTCTTGGGCAGCACTGATTAGAGCCTCCGTTTCCGGTTTTAAATCACTTTTAGTGATGCACAGCCATATTTATTCTCTGTCTGTCTTATCTTCAACATCTCTATGAAATTGACGATGCATTCTTTTCTTTACCCAACTATTTTCAGTTTCATTCGTTTTTAATTTCTTGTACAGTGCTTTATCTTTGCAATCTTTCATCCTACACAAGCTTAATCCTTCTTATTTCTAATAATAGCGGTTCTGCGGCATTTTGCTTTACAAAACTACAAAAAACAAAAGCAAAAACAAAAACATTATTATTATTATTATTATTATTATTATTATTATTATTATTATTATTATATTATTATTATTATTATTATATTATTATTTTATTATTATTATATATATTATTATTATTATTATTATTATTATTATTATTATGTTTGAATTTTGTTTACATTTGTACAAGTTGGCACCAAGTCTCACTTATTATTATTATTATTATTATTATAGTATTATTATTATTATTATTATTATTATTTATTATTTATTATTCAGTAGTTTTATTTATAGCGTGCTTTCACTTCACTACCGAGCGCAGCTCTGTGTGCCTTGGGTATGTGCTGTGATTTGTTGTGATGCTCTGATGGTTATTGTATGGAAAGTGTTCTGCGTAGGATGTGTGCAGGTGCCTAGTAGTGCAATTTTCTGTATGGTATATGTGTTTGTAAGTTCTGGTGTTTTTGTTATGTATTTGTCTGAATATTTTTTTATCAGGCCTAATGCACCTACTATGATAGGAATTGTTTTCTGTGGTTTTCAGTTCTTTGATTATTTTATTTTTTATATTATCATAATCATTAGGCTCCCCTTCGTTGTTTACATCGTGTTTGTTGGGAATGTTGCGTTTGTCTTCGTGTTTTACAGTTTCAGTGTTTATATTATTGTGCATTGTTGTGTGGCTTCTATCTACATTTTCCTGGTGTATTTTTTCTTTTGAATGTTCTATTTCTATTTCTGATATTTTTTTGCTTTGAGAATGTATCTTCGTACGTTAGCTAATTTATAGGGTTCATTGCTGTATCCAAGTCTATATCTCTATTATTTTCCTTCCTATTTTTATATGTATGTGTTGTTGTATTTTCATTTTTTGGGTAGAGCATTGCTGTGAAGTATGCGTGTAAGATAGAAATGTATTCCTCACGTGTCCATTTACGTCTTTTGGGTTTTATTTGCGGGACATGAGGTACAACGTCCGGCCCATTATTTTGACGGTCGTCATTTTCGTAGGGTACCGGTCCGTTTATTTCTGTTGTCACATTATTTCGCACGTGTAGTTTTTCGTACATTTTTTGTTGTAATTTAATGTACGTACCGCTCGATTGTTATTCTTGGTTGAATAGTATCGGTGGCATTTAATTTCTTCGTAGTTCCTTTGTACATGGTGTTTGGGGTCGGGGATGATCATGATGTTCCACGCATGTTTACATGTGTTGTGTTAGAGGTGGAGATGATATCGAGTCAAAATACATCATTTCGTTTCGAAAATAGTAATAAATTTCAATTAGTATTACTTACTCGGATACAGTCCAATTCTTCGTTAGTAAATCTTTGGCTCCTTAGGATGTCCTTGTTTTCGATGTTTGTGGATAGATTTCGGAGCTCTGTATTTTCCTTCTTACATCTTAAACGTTCCCCGGTGTTCCCTTTGTGGCTAGATTTCGGAGCTCTGTATTTTCCTTCTTACATCTTAAACGTTCTCCGGTGTTCCTTTTGTGGATAGATTTCGGAGCTCTGTATTTTCCTTCTTACATCTTAAACGTTCCCCGATTATCATTATTATTATTATTATTATTATTATTATTATTATTATTATTATTATTATTATTATTAATATTATCATTATTATTTCGAAAGCGTCGAGCTGGCGGAATCATTACCGTGTCGATAAAATGATGAAATCGACTATCCCCATCCCCCAGATTTCAGGCCTTGTGCCTATAATAGAAAGGGTTATCATTATCATTAAGGTGGCGAGCTAGCATTACGGCGCCGGGCAGAATGCTTAGCAGTATTTCTTTCTATTTTACGTTCTGAGTTCAAATTCCGCCGAGGTCGATTTTCTCTGTCATTCTTTCAGGGTCGATAAAATAAGTATCATTAGCGCACTAGGGTCGATGTAATCAACTATCTCCTTCCCCAAGCTTCCCCAAGCTTCCCCAAGCTTCCCCAAGCCTTGTGAATGCAATAGACAAATTCTTCTTCTTCTTCTTCTCTTCTTCTTCTCTTCTCTCTTCTTCTTCTTCTATCTCTTCTTCTTCTTCTTCTTCTTTCTTCTTCCTTCTTCTTCTTCCCTTCTTCTCCTCTTCTTCTTCTTTCCCCTTCTTCTTCTTCTTCTTCTTCTTCTTCCTTCTTCTCTCTTCTTCTTCTCCTTCTTCTTCTTTCTTCTTCTCTCGTCTTCTTCTTCTTCTTTCTTCTTCTTCTTCTTCTTCTTCTTCTTCTTCTTCTTCTTCTTCTTCTTCTCTTCTTCTTCTTCTTCTTCGTAGTAGTAGTAGCAGCAGCAGCAGCAGTAGTAGTAGTAGTAGTAGTAGCAGTAACATTAGTAGTAGTAGCAGCAGTAGCATTAGTAGTAGTAGCATTAGTAGTAGTAGTAGTATTAGTAGCAGCAGCAGCAGCAGCAGCAGCAGTTAGTAGTAGTAGTAGTAGTAGTAGTAGTAGGAGTAGTAGTAGTAGTAGTTGCAGTTTTTCCTTATTCTTGTTGTTATAGTTGTTGAGGTGTGAAGTTACTTTCTGCACTTAGTAAATATATTGCAAGATCGATTTATTAGAAAGACAGATATTTACGGCTAGAGACAGATGTGTGAAGATCGATAAATCTATGGACAGAGACAACAGTTTGGACGCTGAAAATAGTACTTTTGATATGAAGCTTCGATTCTGAAACTAAGATGCCAGGAAATAAGTGGGGAGGGGCAAAAACATAGATGTGACACACACACACACACACACACACACACACACAAACACACACACACACACATGCATTTGCTCGTATGTTCGTTCTTGTCCATCATCCTGTGGACACTGTGTTGTATTGCATTGTTTGTATACCCGTGTGACTCTCTCTCTTGCCTTCATTCTTCCCCTTTTCTTTCTCTCACCCTCTCTCTTCTATTCTAGCCTTTCCACTTACTCTTTGGAGTCTAATCGACTGACCTCCTCCCCTAAAATTTTGAGCCTTGTACCTAGAGTAGAAAGCATTCTTTAAGGCGGCGAGCTGGCAGAAAAGTTAGCACGCCGGGCGAAATGCTTAGCGGTATTTCGTCTGTCTTAACGTTCTGAGTTCAAGTTCCGCCGAGGTCGACTTTGCCTTTCATCCTTTCGGGGTCGATTAAATAAGTACCAGTTACGCACTGGGGTCGATGTAATCGACTTAATCCGTTTGTCTGTCCTTGTTTGTCCTCTCTGTGTTTAGCCCCTTGTGGGTAGTAAAGAAATAGGTATTTCGTCTGTCTTTACGTTCTGAGTTCCAATTCCGCCGAGGTCGACTTTCCCTTTCATCCTTTCGGGGTCGATAAATTAAGTAACAGTTGCGTACGTGGGTCGATCTAATCGACTGGCCGCCTCCCCCAAAATTTCGGGCCTCTGCAAGAAAATATGCATACATGCTTGCATTAATATGGATAACCAGCATTATACAATGCAATTATATATTCAAAAATGAATGCAAATAAGGAAATCTAGCTCATCAGATCAGCGAAACATTATGGCTACATGAACAGTTCAACTCTAAATATACACACAAAATTCACTCTTTATATACAAAATGTATGGAAGGTCAGAAGTGAACAAAATTTATCTAGGATAGGGCTTCTTAAACCTTTATAGTGTTCACTTCCCTCATGCACTGAAGGACGTTTTACAAGCATCTTCTTCACACGTTTCGCCGACGAAAAGATTAATTATTTTAACCAAACAGAAGTTAATTTTGCACCCCGGTTCAATCATCCATATTATTTTTTAAAATACTCCATCCAGTAGGTAACTCTTTTTAGACATGCGCATGAAACAATGCAGCATATATTAATTTTTCATAGAATCTTAAAAATGGCGAGGCCTTTATAAATAACGAATTTATATTGGATGTTTGACTCATCATCAGTCATATTTTCTCTTTACATTTTCGCTTTATGGAAAAAATGGAAGCACTCCGTCGGTTACGACGACGAGGGTTCTGGTTGATCCGAATCAACGGAACAGCCTGCTCGTGAAATTAACGTGTAAGTGGCTGAGCACTCCACAGACACGTGTACCCTTAACGTAGTTCTCGGGGATATTCAGCGTGACACAGAGAGTGACAAGGCCGGCCCTTTTGAAATACAGGTACAACAGAAACAGGAAGTAAGAGTGAGAGAAAGTTGTGGTGAAAGAGTACAGCAGGGATCACCACCATCCCTGCCGGAGCCTCGTGGAGCTTTTTAGGTGTTTTTGCTCAATAAACACTCACAACGCCCGCTCTGGGAATCGAAACCGCTATCCTATGATCGCGAGTCCGCTGCCCTAACCACTGGGCCATTGCGCCTCCACACATTTTCGCTTTATATATTGATCCTGACAAAGATTTGTTGTTAAAAGTGTTTAAAATGTAAGTAATACACCTAGTCGAAATATTTAATTTCTAAGAACAAGAAACGCCTCTAAACATTCCGTGCTTCCCATATCTCTCTTTTCATATTTACGTCACATTTGTGAGCTCTCATCGCTCGCAAAACAGTGACAGCGTTCACTTTAAGACCACTAATGTACGAAAACAGCCGGCTGTGACTTGCGAGCGTGTTTGGTTTGGTAATATCAATACCAAGCTTTCGTTAGTTGCTTCAGGTGTCAATGTAATCGAAAGCAGACCTAGACACTCTCTTGTCACTATCATCCTTCGTTCATTAGAAAATCTCGGATGTGACAGTTGAAGAGGAGAGAAAGAGAGAGAGAGAGAGAGAGAGAGAGAGGTGAGAGAGAGAGTGAGAGAGAAAGAAATAGAGAGAGAGAGAAAGAATGAGAAAATGTGTGTGTGAGAGAGTGTGTGAATATGTGTGGTGTGTGTGTGTCTGAGAGAGTGTGTGTGTTAGAAGGTGAGTATATGTGAATGTATGTGTGTGTCCGCGTGCGTGTTGCGTGAGAGAAAGAGAGAGAGAGAGAGAGAGAGAGAGTGAGAGAGAAAGAAACAGAAAGAGAGAAAGAGTGAGAAAATGTGTGTGTGAGAGAGTGTGTGAGTGTGTGTGGTGTGTATGTGTCTGAGAAAGAGTGTGTGTGTTAGAAGGTGAGTATATGTGAATGTGTGTGTGTCCGCGTGCGTGTTGCGTGAAAGAGAGAGAGAGAGAGAGAGAGAGAGAGAGAGAGAGAGAGAGAGAGAGGAGAGAGAGAGAGAGTGTGTGTGTGGGTGCTGCACTTGCACCCGACCGAAACTCATTACAGTTGAATACACCGGAAGAGTGTGAAATAAAGTGCCTTGCTCAAGAGTACAATGGACTGCGCGGTCGAGAAATTGCTCTCTCGATCTTTTGATCATCAGTCGAACACTTGACCATTCACTTTTACAAACTGACCAAGAACTACATTATCAAACGTTCACTTCATGTTTTCAAACAAATATTGGGTACGACTTGAGCGAGATTTGGTTGCTGTTTCTAGCAAGTCAAGCAATGACTTCATTCGTTGTTAGATTACATCTCTTGAGCAATACTTCGTAGTCATCGACAATCATCAAACCACGAGTCTTTCTTGAGGAGTCAATTCTTAATAGATCTTATGGTGGATCATGTGAACAATATATCATCTGTTATTTCTTCTTCGTACGTATGATGAGATACAAAACGATGGTAAAAATGAAAATCACTTTGGACTCTTTTCTTTTTATCTAGCATAATCTGTTGGATTTCAGTTTTAATATTTCCATGAATGCGTATGTATATGTATTTGTATGTATGTATGTATGTATGTATGTATGTATGTATGTATGTATGTATGTATGTATGTATGTATGTATTTACATTTCCATGCAACTATATATATACTATATAAGTATACATGTGCATATGTGTGTCTTATCTATGTTTGAATATATATATATATATATATATATATATATATATATATATATATAATATATATATATAATGTATTATATATATATGTATATATATGTATATATTATATATGTATATATGTATATATATATTTGTATATATATATGTATTTATGTATATATATATATGTATATATATGTATATATAGTATATATATTGTATATATATATATTAATATGTATATATATGTATATATATATTCATATCTATCTATCTACCTATTCTATCTATATATATTTTTGTAAGTTTATAAGAATGTTTGCACGCAAAATATATACAATACACACTTACACACACACAGGCATTTTTATGCGTAAATAAACATACACACATAGAAACACACACACATACATACATACATACATACATACATACATACATACATACATACATACATACATACATACATACAACATAGAACATATTAGCATATAGATTTGAATCACATTACATAATATTTCATAGAAATAAGAAAAACACTTTTGTTCATTTGTGTGATTGCAATACCGGCATCTCAACGATCAGCTATGGTTTTTCTCGCTTCTGTGAATATCTCAATAAAATTTATAGAATAGAAATAACATCAGCTCTATGAAACACGTTGAATGCGCATTTCTTTCGTTTGTACATGAGTGTATGTATGTATGTATGTATGTATGTATGTATGTATGTATGTATGTATGTATGTATGTATGTATGTATGTATGTATGTATGTATGTATGTATGCATGCATGCATGTATGTAAGCATGTATCTATAATATGTACACATAACATATATCTAGCTATATATATAAGAAATATTGAATTTCTAAATCTCTCGTAGAGACATGCACGGTGGTGGGGCGATAGAATGGTTGTATACTGTCAACCTAACAAGAACGTGACAGTAGGGGGTACATCACCGCTGTATAGCCCTAGGAAGCATCGAACGCCTCCTGATGGCTTTGACACATTTTTCCCTGTGTCTTTATATACATTTACGAAGGGGAGACATATATATACATATACTTAAATACACACACATACACACATACATGCACACATTTCTGTGAAATATATATATAAATGCATATGTATGTGTGTGAAAAAATGTGTATATATGCACACACACATTTATATATATAATATATGCATAGACACACACACATACATACACACACATATGAACGCACATATAAATATAAAGGTAGGGGTTGTAGGAAGAGACAGAAATAAGAGGGAGAGAGGGAAACAAAATGACAGTCAATGAGATAACACAGAGAGCGAATGAGGGAGAGATAGAAATTTATGTGTATATATGTATGTGTGTATGTATATATATATATATACATATATATATATATGTGTGTGTGTGTATGTGTATATATATATATAACATATATATATGTATGTATGTATATATATATATATATATATATATATATATATATATATATAGGAGAGAGAAAGAGAGGGAGAGAGAGAGAGAGAGAGAGAAAAGTAAGATTGAGCCATTCAGACGTTGTTGTGTTGAGAGACGATGAATGTTTTACCGTCACGAGACATGAAGCTGAATTTCGATACAATAGAAACGTAATAATTTTGAATTCCCAAACGAGATGCACACGCATATTTAGATATAATGTGGCTCGGTCGAATAGAACGATACATTTATGGCATATGTAGACGGAACATAACCTGACAGGTATGAGCATAAACTTTGAACTACACGATGAAATGAATGATAGAGTTGTTGATGAAGCTATGGGCAATTTGGACATCCATACATACGCACATTCATACAAATGAGAAACAGATGACTGCTTCGGAAGCGGTAGTTTCTCTTCGTTGATTATTCATTCGCAAATCTACCTATAATTATTTGTGCAATTGGTTATGTTACAATGTGTCTAAGTAGTAATTCGAAAAAAAAAAAAGAAAAAGAAAAGAAAAAGAAAAGAAAAGCTAAGGTCTTCAGGCCAGCAAAAGTGACCAGCTAGCACGCACTTTACAATTACAGTCTGTAAGCGGAACATAAATATATGGAAGACTACTTGTTATCAAAATTCTAGTACTACAGTCATTTTTGTTGCTTTTTAGGAGCCAATTCTTTGCTTTTTTCTATAGAAAAAACCCCCAAAACACAATTCAGATAATAGCGGAAAAGAAATATAACATACACACAACCATCTATCCATGTGTGTGTGCGTACATACATATGTTATATATATATATATATATATATATATATATATATATATATATTGAGACCCCCTTCGGTCATGAATGACTATGGGATTGCACCTACAAAGTTACCCTCCAGGCAAGGTTATTTTTATGGAAGACCAGCAGTCGCCCATGCATACCAGCCTCCCCTCTCCACAGCACTGATGTTATCCAAGGGAAAGGCAAAGGAGCCAATACAGCTTTGCACCAGTGACGTCGCAACTCATTTCTACAGCTGAGTGAACTGGAGCAACGTGAAATAAAGTGTCTTGTTCAAGAACACGACACGCAGCCCGGTCCGCGAATCGAACTCACAACCTCACGATCGTAAGCTCGAAACTCTAACCACTGAACCATGTGCCTTCACAAACACACACACACACAGATAGATAGATAAACAGATAGATAGACAGACAGACAGACAGATAGACAGATAGATAGATAGATAGATAGATAGGCGTGGCTGTGTGGTTAGAAGCTTGCTTCCCAAACACATGGTTGCGGGTTCAGTCCCACTGCATGACACCTTGGGCAAATGTCTTCTACTATAGTCTGGGGCCGACCAAAGCTTTGTGGGTCGATTTGGTAGACGGAAACTGAATGAAGCCTGTCGTATACACACACACACACACACACACATATATATATATATATATATATATATAGTAGTGTACATTTTTATACACAAAAGAGGTGAGCCTAACAGGACACCTTGCATGCTAAAAGGAGTAGTCAGAGCCCAAAGTGGGAATTTTCAATAGTTACCACATGTACCTAGATTTCAAGCATCAATGAACAAATAAAATAATTTGTCATCCGTGTTCTCATCAGCATGGGCGCTATAATTAATATATATTTGTGGAACATTGTAGACAGTACATGTTCCATCTACATACATTATAATTTTTCAAATCTACCGCGCAAGCACAGTTATAGTCGGCAGCAAATAAAAATATATGGGCCACCATTCTTCAAAATTACGAAAATTATATTAAGAAATATATAGGGTAGAAAAATTAGAGAAATTTTTTACCAGTGGCTAGCATGCGTAATAGAGTCAATAGACAACATATTTTTCATATAAAATTAGTGTACACATTTTAGCATGTAAGGTGTCCTGTTAGGATTACCTTACTGAGATCAAAAGCTTAAAAAACGCATCCTTTTTCAAGCCCTATGGACTCAGATGGCCGGTCTCATAGTTTCCGTGGCGTATATATATATATTTCCCACAGGATGGTACTCTATTCTGCTGCAGGTTTATTCATTTTTGCCAGAGAATTGAAATGCTTTGCCCAAGAACACAATGCGTCGTCCAGTCCAGGAACTGAAACCACAATCTTACGACTATGAGTCCAACACCGTAACCACTATGCCATACATCTTCGCTTTGAGATCACATGACTAAAAGATTTTCCCGAGGGAAGAGAATACGGTTATATAAGCTTACACACTTTTCTAAAATAGTTGAGTTCAATTTTTCTCTTATTTACCAGGCTCTTGTGTTTTTCTTTTACCCATGAAATTGCAGCATGTGGATTAGATTGTAGTTCTGTACAGTTAACCAATCTGCTGATGTCTTTCGGAAGTTTCGAGTCATCTGCAAATAATTTTTAGTATCTTTTGCAGTGACTGAATGTAGCAAGCTGGTAAGCCCAGTAAAATGCTCAGGAGATTTTTCGTCTGTATTTCTAAGTTCAATTTCCGTCGAGATCGACTGGGCCTTTCATCCTTTCGGGGTCGATAAAATAAATACCTGTTGATCACTGGAATAAGTGCAATAAATTTACCCCCTTTCCCCAAACTTGCTAGCCTTGTGCCAAAATTTAAAACTAATATTTTCTTGTGTTTTAAGGGGGCGAGCTGGCGGAATCGTAAGTACGCCTGGCAAAATTACCTCAAGGTCGACTTTGCCTTTCATCCTTTCGAGGTTGATAAAATATGTACCAGTTGAGCACTGGAATGGATGTAATCAACTTACCCACTATCCTGAAATTGCTGGCCTTGTGCCCAAAATTTGAGACCAATATTTTGCAGTGTTTGACGATATTTTCGACCTAGTTTATACAAATTGTAAAATGACAAAGACAAAAAAGCCACGACGAACCGCATTGGAAAACGTCAGTTATGTCAAATCACAAGAATCAATCACAAAATGTTGAGTTCTGTTTATCAGATGTTTAGCGTTTGATTTTAATAGTGGATAGATTTTGCAGCAGAATGCTGTGATCGACTCTACCAAAGACCTTGATGAAGTCAGAGATACACGACATTTGAGTTAAGCTGTCTTTAACACATCATAAGTTGGGCTGTTTTAGGACTTAGCAAGTTCTTCATTTCCAAGAAGTCACAGTTATTCTTGACCTTTAAGGCTTATTTCCCCTTCTAAAATTTGAGTAGACAGACTACTCTTTTACTTGTTTCAGTCATTTGACTGTGGCTATGCTGGAGCACCACCTTTAGTCGAGCAAATCGACCCCAGGACTTATTCTTTGTAAGCCAGTACCTATTCTATTGGTCGCTTTTGCCGAACCGCTATGTTACGGGGGCGTAAACACACCAGCATCGGGTGTCAAGCGATGTTGGGGGTACAAACACAGACACACAAACATACATGCACACACACACACATACACACACACACACACACACACCACATATATATATATATATACATATACATATATACGACGGGCTTCCTTCAGTTTCCGTCTACCAAATCCACTCACAAGGCTTTGGTCGGCTTGAAGCTATAGTAGAAGACACTTGCCCAAGGTGCTACGCAGTGGGACTGAACCCGGAACCATGTGGTTAGTAAGCAAGCTACTTACCACACGGCCACTCCTACGCCTTAGAAAATGTTCGAATATACATATAGAAACAGTCACAGACACACACAGATATGTATATAATCTATATTCAATTTAGAGGAGAAAATGGAGAGTTAATGGTTAATACTTAATTTATTGATAACCATTCCTACAAATGTTTCACTTTATAATCCATAAAAAAATTACAAATTTATGTAACAAATTTGCATTTAAAAGTTGTGAGCAAAAATCATCAGGGAGATATTAAACATTCTCCCCTATGATATTTTGCTCACAACTTATAAATGTAAATTTATTTAATAAATTTGTAATTTATTGGGTATAAATTGAAACAATTGTAGGAATGGTTATCAATATGTTAATAAATTAATTAGTAACCATTATCTCTCCATTTTCTTCTCTTAATGGAATATAGATTATTTGCTTAATATATATCTATGTATTTTAGAGAAATTTTTTTCTAATAATATAAAGTATAAAACCAGTGTGGTCTTGGATGTAATAATCCCTTTAAGAGGTTAATATATCCTCGCATTTACTTATATATATATGTATGTATTAGCCTTTGTCCAGAGATAACCTGTGTATGTGTATGTGTGTGCGTGTGCGCATGTATGTGTGTGCGTATATATGCACATACTTATGTTAAACACATATGTGTATGTATGTATATATACACACATAAGTATATGTGTGTTGCCCACAAAGGGCTAAACACAGAGAGGACAAACAAGGACAGACAAACGGATTAAGTCGATTACATCGACCCTCGTGCGTAACTGGTACTTAATTTATCGACCCGAAAGGATGAAAGGCAAAGTCGACCTCGGCGGAATTTGAACTCAGAACGTAAAGACAGACGAAATACCGCTAACCATTTCGCCCGGCGTGCTAACGATTCTGCCAGCTCTCCTCCGAGTGTATATACGTATGTCACGTCAACACCGACCAGGCTATCAGATGTTGTTACACATCGCTGGTCACAATGTGCTTTTGCATTTTTTTGGCCTTCGAATGACGCCAACCCGCTGGCTAGTTGAGTAGACCAGAATTTCCCTCTTATAGTAAGACTAAAGCAATGCAAAATGAAGTGTTTTGCTCAAGAACATATTGTGCCGCTCAGTCAGGGAATCAAAACCGCGATCTAAAGATCGTGAATGCAACTGTCTAACCAGTAGGCCACGCACCCTCGCATATACGTATGTATGCATACATATGTATACGTACGCACACACCATACGCACATATCTTATGTATGCATGTGAAGGTGAATGGCCTTGTAGCTCGACTATTAGACTCGCAGTATTTGCGTCGTGGGTTCGATCTATGTCGCGCCAGTCCACGCAAGTGGAAAAGAATTTTGTCTAGTGCTGTGGTACCTCGCAGGCCATTAGCTCCAAATGCTGCAAATGCAATCTTTAAACGACATTTGATGGTTATGGTACAAAGAGATGGTGATGATGATGATCATCATCATCATGCATTTACACACACACACACATACACACATACACACAAACACACACATACATATATACATGCACATATATACACATACACACACATATATATATGCTTACGTGCACACACACAAGTGTCTCTCTATATGTGCATGTAAATATATATACGTGTGTGTGCGTTTGTGTGTGTGTGCGTGTGTGTGTGTATTGGTGCAGAGAGAATCATTGAAATCACTATATCGATTCTTGAATTCTTTAATATTTA
>NC_043012.1:54153651-54156151 GCF_006345805.1 Octopus sinensis | reverse complement strand
TAGTTAACCAATTGACAAATTAACTAAAGAAGTGAAACTGAACCAGTACATGTGTTTATTATTGGCATAATGACCCTCCCAAGATACAATGAAATTAAGCTATAAGATTTTTGCATTTAAACACGAGCTCATAATTTCATCATAAATTTTGAGAAAATCTTTTAGTAAGTTCCGTATATATCGTCTTTGAAAGTGGGTTTGTGGAAGCCAACCAAAGGATCGCGTTTATAGGACGGTTGACATTTTAAAAGTTAAAGTGACTAGGTGCCCCAGATTGGCCACAGCTCAAGAGCTGAAACGGGAAAACATAAACATAAACATAAAATCCTGCAAAGGCTTCACAGATTTTCCGCTCATCCTGACAGCAATGAAACACAGCTTTAGCTTCAGTGCAAAGATTAAAATAATTTAAAACAGATATCACGTTCCCTGAACCATTAAATAACTGTAACTTTGTCGTGATCCAAAGATAAATAAGCCCGGACTAGAATATATACGCTTATTTAATCTTAGTCCTTCAGTTCTGTGAACGAATTTTATCTAGGCTGACGCAGATTTCTTGTATAAACTTTTGAGCTGTTTCTGACTTCCATTAGAAATACCTGAACCAATTCCGATTTTCCTTCTAAGTATCTCATCCGATACCGATTTTCATAATAAGTATCAAGGTCCACACAGATAATTACATATTGTGATCGATATCCAATATAAGTGGCAGCAATATGGAAAAATCAATAATAACAAATGTCCTTCAATATAGTCAAAAAGAAATTAATATCACTTTGGTTTATTATATTTAGATCGATACATATTTGCGAAAATTTCGATTTTTTAATGAAAATCATCTCAAATAATTCATATGTTTCTAAAGTGAAATGGTGAAAATTTTTAAATGAATTTTTGACAGGAAATCATTTGTTTGCAGAAATTTTCTTTCATGATATCCATCACTCATTAATCTTACTCTTCACGTGTAATGCTGCACATAAAATGTAAATGCAAATTAAATTAAATTTTGTGAAATGAATACATTATGAATTACTATCATCATTATTATTGCTGTCGTCATTATTGCTGTTGTAATCATCTTCATCATCATCATCATCGTCGTCGTCGTCGTCGTCGTCGTTGTTGTTGCTATTATTATCATCATCATCATCATCATCATCATCATCATCATCATCATCATCATCATCATCATTATTATTATTATTATTTATTATTATTATTATTATTATTATTATTATTATTATTATTATTAATGAGAATTAGAATATTTAATATACGCACACGTATATATTCTATGTTGTGATATCGAGAGGGTATATATATATATATGCATGTATATGTATGTATATATATGTTTATATATATATGTATATGTATGTATACATATATACAAGCATATACCTGTATGTGCATATATATATATATATATATGCATGTATATGTATGTATATATATATATATGTTTATATATATATATATATCATATATGTATACATATATACAAGCATATACCTGTATGTGCATATATATATATATATAATATATATATATATATATATATATGCATGTATATGTATGTATATATATATATATGTTTATATATATATATATATATATCATATATGTATACATATATACAAGCATATACCTGTATGTGCATACTGTGTATTTCATGAGAGCTTAGAAACTATGAGAGATATTGGATAATTTTATATTAACGTACAACTCGAAGTAGACAAAGCTATGAGCATAACATGTAAATGTTGGATTAAAAAACTCCATTGAACCGGAAAACTCGACGGCTGCAACATTTACACATTGTTTTTAGAGTCATCTGCCATTGTTTGCCCTCAGTCGCTATCCTCTCTTATGCCATCGTAATCAAGCTACCTGCTTCGTTTGATGGCATCCTTGTAATAGAGTTTCGGGCGCCATCATCGACAGCTTATACAATTAAGACCACTACTGGACACAGACTTGTGGAACTTAGTGTCTTCCATGCGGATCACATGTTCCACTCTGGGCAACTACGATTTACTCGGGATAGACGCAGTAATAGGCTTAATTGTATGCTACATGACTCCCCCCTCTACACCGACTGGAGATGTGGTGCTTTCAAAAGATGTTCGTTACAGATAGTAGATGGTGCAAGTCGTAGCTCATCAGTTTTTTTGATAACCCAACGATACATAATATTGGGTTGTCCGGAAAGTTCGTGCCAATTTATAGTAGCTTACATTTCGACTTATTTTAGAACAGGATTAAGTCAATAAAATAGGACTTGCCTACACCTCCCTTTAGAGCACAGTTTAAGCTATCTTTTCGTGGAAGAAGATTTATGTTCCTATAATCTGTGTTAATTCTGTAACCCTTTAAAATGGAAGATAAGAATGTTCATTTTCGGCACTTGATGCTTTGGGAACCAGACAAAAATTGCTGCAGCTCGGCTGGGATGTGTTATCCCACCCTCCATATTCACCAGATATTGCTC
>NC_043012.1:54136151-54148651 GCF_006345805.1 Octopus sinensis | reverse complement strand
GTAAATACCTATGATTTGTATCTAGGAATGAGAGAAAATTTATTATTAGAGATGGAATTTAAGGTGTGGTGGAATTAAAGTTTAACCAAAATAGTTTTTATTGGAAGGTCATTAGTGTTATTGAGTGCGAAGCGAAGTTGTCTTTATTAAAAGAAGGTGTGGTGGTGTGTGCTGCATTGTGTTTCATTGAACCATTGATATTTGTGCGACAGAGTGCCTCTGTGTGTGTGTGTGTGTGTGTGTGTGTGTGTAGTACTGGTCTGACCGGTCGTATATCTACACAGATGAACTACTTTCACGCAACAAACGGCTTCTTACATATAGACATATACATACACATACACAATGTCTAAGTGCGTGTTTGTGCAACGATGTATATATACACACTACGGATCTCGTAGCTGACACATACAGGCATACATCCCGGCGTGGCTGGGTGGTAAAAAACTTGCTTCCGAACCACATGGTTCTGGGTTCAGTCTCACTGCATGGCAGCTTGGGCAAGTGACTTCTACTATTGCGTTGGGCCGACCAAAACCTTGTGAGTGAATTCGGTAGACGGAAACTGAAAGAAGCCAGTCGTACACACACACACACACAAACACACACACACACACACACCACACACACACACAAATAGTTGAAAATGGATGCTTTAGACCAGAACGAGAGGTATATAGTGAACGCTAGGAGGAATATTTTCTTTGAAAAGAGAAAAGATAGTAGAGACAAAAAGACTTCTAGTCCTTTGATAATCACGTGAGGAAAAGTAAGATGTCCTCTCGTTCTGGTCTAACGATCTTCCATTAACAGAAGTAAATAGACACCCTTATAATCATTAAAATTTATTTAAATATTCATTCAAATTATTTATTAATTATTATAATATGAATATCTAATATTTAGTAGATATACCCTTAGCATTTTTCAATGCAAGGAGCCTATTAAGAATGTTACTTATCAGATGGCGAATATTTTCTTGAGTGCCAAGTTTCATGCAGTAATCTCAAAAAGATCTGGCTTTGAAGAGTCGTTCTTGTTCTTTTTATGAGATGTACTGTCCATTATACCCCAGGAGTGTTTAATAGGGTTCATATCTGGTGACTAGTTTGGCTATGGAACCTTTTTTAATGCCATTCTTTTCCAACCAATCTTGGGTGTTTTTAGCTGTGTGACAAGGATCCCATCTTCCATAAATAAAGAGTCTTCTCTAATCATTTCACCACTGAAGAAGATTGGAAAGAGTCCTTTCTGGAATATGGACACATATTTATCTAAGTTTATGTTTCCCTTATACTCCACCAACTCTGATCGACAATGGCTCCCAGTTTCTCCCCAGACCATCACAGAATACTTGCCGTGTTTCATTGTTGGCTGCAATCTTTTCACGTCAAATTCCTGAACAGAGAGTTCTTTCCAGATTCACACTCCACCACTGGCAGAAAATACAGCAAATCTGGACTCATAAGAAAATTTGGCAGTGTCCCAAAATGTTAGCGGCCTTTCCACCATCTCACTGGCCCAATCTATTCCCCCTTTTGATATTGGCTGGTCGAAGAAGTGGCTCCTTTCTTGTTACTCTGCCAAGTTTGTGGAGTTACCTGGCAACTGTTTTGGGACTGACATCAACTTGTTCTGCTATATCAGAGGCCTTGCAACAAGGATTATCCTCAAAACTTCCCTTAACAAAGCAAAGGGTCCTGTCAGAGGGCTCTGGTCAACCTGGGTGATGTGATGTAGACTCCTTCCCTTCTCTGCTGAATTGCACAATCACTCTATTAACCGTAGAAAGCAGGATCCCACCTTCAGAATGACCACAGCACGGCCCTTTTGAAATTAAGACAGTTCTAAGGTTTCTTTTGTACATGACATGATTAAGCAGTCACATGTAGAACCTAAAGCAAAATTGTCAATCAATAAAAAAAAATATAAACCTTTTCAAGCTAAAAAAAGTAAAGAACAAAGTTTTATGGGATGTTTATTTACTTCTGTTGTGTCTGTGTTAAGAAGCTTTCTTGCCAAATATGTATCATTGGGTTCAGTTCCACTGTGTGGCACATTGGACAAGTGCCTTCTTCTGTAGCCACGTGCTGCCCAAAGCCTTATGTGAAGATTTAATTGACAGAAACTGAAAGAAGACCGTCGAATATGTTTATACATACATACATGCATACATACATACATACATACATACATACATACATACATACATACATACATACATACATACATACATACATACATATGTACGTATGTATGAATGTATGTTTGTATATATATGTATATGCACATACATACATATATGTGTGTATGTATGTATGTATATATTATATATATACATATATGCATATCATGTGATCACGTGACCGACCAGACCATCAGATGTTGCTACACATCGCTTGCTTCAATGCGCTTCGCATTGTTTTAGCCTCCGAATGATGCCACCCCGCTGGCTAAGTAAACAGGCACACATATATATATATGCATATATGTTTATATATATGTATACATATATACATATATGTATACATATATACATATATGCATGTATATATGTATGCATATACATATATATACACATACATATATATGTATACACACACACACACACAACACACACACACACACACACAAACACACATATAGTTCAAAAGTGCGAGGCTTGCAAAATAAGTACTCGGGTCGATTCAAGGTGGTGCTCCAGCATCGCCGCAGTCCAATAACTGAAACAAGTGGATGAAAAAGTAAAATAAAAGGCAAAGAGAAAGAGAGTGTAATGTGTACGCACATTCATATAGTTTGGGAATGCACGGACGTATATATTTATATCACCGTGAGATCATACTCCGTATACATACGTACATACAGCGTGCATGAACGTGCATGCACACACGTGCGTGCACATGTATGTATGTATGTATGTATGTATGTATGTATGTATGTATGTATGTATGCATGCATGTGTCGCTTTCTGTCTCTCTCTTTCTCCTTCTCTTTCTCTCTATGTATGTATGTATTTGAAAAAATAAGAACCACTTTTGTGATAATTTTTTCAATTTAAGTACCCTTTTACTTGTTTCAGTCATTTGACTGCGTCCATGCTGGAGCACCGCCTTTAGTCAAATCAAATCGACCCCAGGACTTATTCTTTGTAAGTCTAGTACTTATTCTATCGGTCTCTTTTGCCGAACCGCTAAGTTACGGGGACTTAAACGCACCAGCATCGGTTGTCAAGCGATGTTGGGTGGACAAACACAGATAAACAACATATACACACACATACATATATACGACAGGCTTCGTTCAGTTTCCATCTACCAAATCCACTTTGGTCGGCCCGAGGCTATAGTAGAAGACACTTGCCCAAGGTGCCATGCAGTGGGACTGGACCCAGAACCATCTGTTTGGTAAGCAAGCTACTTACTATACAGCCACTCTTGCGCCTATAGGAGTAGTTTACGAATCATACATACATAGGTCAGGAGTGGCTGTGTGGTAAGTAGCTTGCTTAACAACCACATGGTTCCGGGTTCAGTTCCACTGCGTGGCACCTTGGGTAAGTGTCTTCTACTATAGCCTCGGGCCGAGCAAAGCCTTGTGAGTGGATTTGGTAAACGGAAACTGAAAGAAGCCCGTCGTATATATGTATTTACATGTGTGTGTGTTTGTGTGTTTGTGTTTGTCCCCCCCCACACGCTTGACAACCGATGCTGGTGTGTTTACGTCCCCGTAATTTAACGGTTCGGCAAAAGAGACCGATAGAATAAGTAGTAGGCTTACAAAGAATAAGTCCTGGTGGTCGATTTCCTCGATTAAAGGTGGTGCTCCAGCATGGCCGCAGTCAAATGACTGAAACAAGTAAAAGGGTAAAAGGGTATACATAGACGAACATAGACATGCTCATGTAGCCGTAATCAGGTGAATCTAGGGCAACACGAACGAATATACCTCCAGTGCGTTGAGACCTATTTAGTTACTTTTTCAAAGTCGTCGTTTGATCACACATAAGCTCCTTGTGTTGGTAGTTTCGTTGTAGTAGTAGTTGTTGTTGCTGTTACTGTTGAGCGGTGCTGTTGAGCGAAGCGATCTTCGTCCTAGTGGGAGAAGTCCGAAACGTGGTCCTTTGCTATTCGTAAGATCCGCAGAAGAAAAAGCAGGTCAACCCCCGACACCGAGAGCATCGACGGATGGATGAATGCGCATCCAGGCTCAGCGGTTGCGTAGGAAGTCGGGGACAAGAAACAGGAAGAAAGAGTGAGAGAAAGTTGGAGCGAAAAAGTACAACAGGGGTCGCCACCCCCACCCCCTGCCGTAGCCTCGTGTAGCTTTAGGCGTTTTCGCTCAATAAACACACACAACAACGGTCTGGGAATCGAAACCGCGATCCTCCGACCGCGAGTCCGCTGCCCTAACCATTGGGCCATTGCGCCTCCACTTGCTGTTGCTGCTGTTGTCATCGTTGTTGTTACTGTGCTGCTCTGACTCATTATTCTCTTGAATGAAATTACTGAAACAAGAACTAAATAACCCAGATCAACAATGGAAAATAAAATGACATGCAATTTAATATTTTACTGGTTTCTCGTTTTTCAACTCTTACCTCTCTCTCGTAGTATTTTATGATTGAATACTCGTCGTTGACCTAGAGACATTTTGTTGTATGCGCGAAAACAAAATCAGTGTAATGTGACCTAGTGAAGGATCCCCTACGGCAGGGTTCCCAACATGGGTTGCTAGTACGATCTAGGGGTGCGAGATAGCATTTCATGGGGTGTAACAAAGAGGGAAAGTGTATAATTCATTAAAATCCCATTAAAAAAATAATAATATATATAACTTATATGAGCAGGCATGGCTGTCTGGTTAAGAGGTTTGCTTCGCAGCCGCTTAATTTTAGGGTTCACTCCTCCTTCGTGGAACTTTGGGAAAGTATATTTTTCAACGCTGTACATTGCGGAATTTAAAATAAGTACTGTAGCCTATTCCTATAGTCTGTAATTAGAGAGCCCCAACCATAAGCAATGGATTATTGTACTTATGAAACTCATGGCAAAAACTTGATGGATTAAATGCAATAATCCATTGCCTGTAGTTGTGAGTCATTCTGGTGATTAGCTCAGTAGCAGGCTCGACTCTGATGGAAGGTGGACTTAGGAATACTGACTTCAGTAGCGTCTAGATGATCAGAAGAGTTCAATGGCTCAACGGAACAATGTAATTTTCTCATCTATTTCCACCATTTCGTGGCGAGTTTATGTCTCCAGAAAGTCAAAAGGAGCCTTCAAAACTTATTGTCACCCCCAACCGTGAAATATAAAAGAAGTAGTTCTGTGATGATTTGGGCAAGCATATCACGGAATTCGGTTCTTTAGTTGTGCTATATAGCAGCATATTATCTGAGTGTTTTGGCTGATTATGTCTGTCCTATGGCACAAACATTTCTCCTCGTTGGTACCATAATCTTAAAGGACAAATATGCACCAATTCGCTCGGCTTTCGTTTTCAAAAATTCGGTACAAGTAGATCATTTGGATTGGCCTTCACAATCACCAGCTCTCAATATAACCGAACATTAAGATAGCGAGCTGGCAGAATCTTTAGCGCGTCGGGGGAAAATACTATGTTCCGAGTTCAAAAGCCGCCAGGGTCGACTTTGTCTTTCATCCTTTCGGGGGTCGATAAAATAAATACCAGTTGAACACCGGGATCGATGTAATCGACTTACCTACCTCCTCGAAATTTTTGACCTTGTGCCAATATTTAAAACCACTATAACTGAACATTTATGATGTACTTTGAAGTAACAAGTAAAGGGCCGTTTTCACCCGCCATCGTTGCTGAAAGCAGGTTTTACTTGAAGAATAGTTCAAAATTCCCTTAACAACCGTTCAGAAACTGCACTAGTTAATTTATAGGAGTATTAAAGCTGTGCTGGACGCCAAAAGTGGACAAACACTGTATTTAATGATAGAACTTTCATTTAACAAGGCGTTTTTATTATTTTGTTCAACCCCTGTATATGATTGTATATAGGTGTGATTTGCATGTATGTATGTATGTATGTATGTATTATGTATGTATGTATGTATGTATGTATGTAAAGAGTAAAGAGTAAAGACCCTCTTCGTTCACGAGTGATTATGTGATTGCACCTAGAAACTTCCTCTCCAAACTACAAGTCCAGGCAAAGTTGTTTTGTGGAAGACCAGCAGTCATCCATGCACACAACACCCTCTCTCCATATATTTATATAATAATGATATAAATGATATACATGCATATATACATATATGTACATACCTACATATATATGTATATATACATGCATATATGGGTACAGGACGTAAAAAACGTAAACAATAGGAAAAACGAGAACATAAAAATACAAAAACATGGAAAACGAACTTTTTTGGACAACGAATCTCTCGTTGCTCACACGTAAGCAGCGGCTATCGTTCTTTTTTCCTTTCACTTTACAAGAGATAATACCTGCGAAAATGTTTACAAAGAAAATATATCCATAGTATCTCACCATTCTGTATGGTAAGTAGCTTGCTTACCAACCACATGGTTCTGGGTTCAGTCCCACTGCGTGGCGCCTTGGGCAAATGTCTTCTTCTGTAGCCTCGGGCCGACCAAAGCCTTGTGAGTGGATTTGGTAGACGGAAACTGAAAGAAGCCCGTCGTATATATATATATATATATATGTATGTATGTATGTATACGTTTGCGTGTTTGTGTTTGTCCCCCCCCCAACATCGCTTGACAATCGATGCCGGTGTGTTTATGTCCCCGTCACTTAGCGGCTCGGCAAGAGAGACCGATAGAATAAGTACTAGGCTTACAAAGAATAAGTGCTGGGGTCGATTTGCTGGACAAAAGGCGGTGCTCCAGTATGGCCGTAGTCAAATGACTGAAACAAATTAAAGAAATTTTTATGAAAAAAACAAGCAAACAAAAAACAAACAGAACCCCCCCCCCAAATAAAAAGGTGAATTGTTGACGGTGAACTTATCGGACATATTTATAGTATTTAGTTTTATCGTGGAGGCGCAATGGCCCAGTGGTTAGGGCAGCGGACTCGCGGCCATAAGATCGCGGTTTCGATTCCCAGACCGGGCGTTGTGAGTGTTTATTGAGCGAAAACACCTAAAAGGCTCCACGAGGCTCCGGCAGGGGATGGTGGTGACCCCTGCTGTACTCTTTCACCACAACTTTCTCTCACTCTTACTTCCTGTTTCTGTTGTACCTGTATTTCAAGGGGCCGGCCTTGTCACTCTCTGTGTCACGCTGAATATCCCCGAGAACTACGTTAAGGGTGCACGTGTCTGTGGAGTGCTCAGCCACTTACACGTTAATTTCACGAGCAGGCTGTTCCGTTGATTCGGATCAACCGGAACCCTCATCGTCGTAACCGACGGAGTGAGAGAAATAGGAAATTTAGTTTTATCCTTCTTACAGTAGAAGTTCAAATCCCGCCGATGTCGCTACTGTTCTTTAATTTTGTCTCAGTGGATAAAAACAAATACCCGTTACAGTAACGGGCTGGTTTCATTGTATACTCATTATTTAGCAAATTATTTGGACGTGTACGAAAGTCAGAAAGCGATAAATTATGCCAACATAAAGTTCGGTTAGGCGTGGAATCCGTGCAATTATTATTATATTAATGTATCTTTAAACATCTTTTCGCCATTGCAAACCGTTTCATTTTAACACTAATCATTGTTTATGGTTTTGAAATGGAAAACTGAATGGGGCGAATTCACATTTAAAATATCATCAATAAAATTTCATTTGGTATCCTTTGAAATTGTTCAATAAATTTCTAAATAAACCAACAAATAAATAAATAAATAAATAACTCTTAAAAATGTGAAACCAACAAATTCGAATTTCGAACTACCATTCTGTAGCATTCATTTGGTTGAGATCAATAAAATACGAATTGTGTAAACACGTTTTTCGACGTTGATTTCCGAGACAGTTTATTAAGTGTTTCCAATTTTATGGATCAATACATCTCCATATGTTGAAAGCAGGATTCTGTTTATGTTATTTGTATTTGTTATTAATGGTGGGTTATATATTATTACATGCTAGCAAAAATTACATGTTTCTATGTAATGTTACGTCTATATTGATGATTCACTTTGCAAAGGAACAAACAACCGTTCGGTCGCTCTCTAATCGAGTAACAAATGTTCTTTTGATAAATTTCGAGCAATGAGCAGCATTGTCGTCCATGTGTACGTGTCTCCATGCACGCACACACACACACACACACGTATGTGCTTATCTATCTGCCAATCTATCTGTTGCCGTAGTGCTAAGTTACGGGGTTGTAAACAAACGAACCTCGATTCCAAACGTATGGAAGAGACAAAGAGAAAGGCACGTGCTCACGCACGCACATATTCTAACGGCTTCCATACGGTTTCTGTTTCCCAAATTCACCCATATGTCTGTAGAAGCTCGTCCTAGGTGCCACGCAGTGGGACTGAACTGAAAACCACGTAGTTTCGAAGCGAACTTCTTAACCTCACAGCTATGCCCACACCTATTATGCACCAGAATATTTAGGCTTCCTCATAACTACTTCAATTTATAACTAGTTTATAGCTCTGATAATTATGTACTTGAATGAGACATCATCGACGGTGTGGATAAATCGGGTATAGCTGTTTATGTATGGAAAAATGGACACCACCTCCCCCTGTGGGATGAAGTTAAAATAATAGACAGAGAACACCACTGGAAAATACGAAAACGAAAAGAAGCAGCACATATGCTAGGACACAACAACCCCCTAAGCAGACCGAGTGCAGATATGAGCAGCATATGGGAACCGGTATTAAGGAAGGATAGGAAAATATTAGATTTATAAACCCTAAAAATCCACCCTGTAATTGCCCACGAGCATGTGGCGTTGTGGTAAAGAACGCGGGCTACTAACCCCAAGGTTCCGAATTCGATGCCAGGCAGTGACCTGAATAATTAGTTATAATAGATTATACCCAACTGTATTAGTTACATTATGACCTGACCAAGAAGATTTACAATTTAGCACTTAAACTGGCTATATTTGGCCAAAATATTTTACCCATTTTATGTTCAAGTCAGCCAGATCTAGCTTCTTACACCTACCTTACAGGCGGTACCCCAACATGGCCGCAGTCAAATGACTGAAACAAGTAAAAGAAAAAAGATAGAAAATATCACGTCATTGAAATCTCAAAGCCACGTGATAATGCATGATTAATTCAAAACGATGTAAATTAATAAGCAGAACATTTGACAGAGTAATCTGACTGCTAAGGGGTGAAGGGCATTTCAAAGCTGTGACCACTTCAGCTTTTTATATTTCAGTGTCTTTCCAATTTTAAAAAGATAGGGTTTGGCCAAAGAGGAATTCCTTTGCTTTTTCTATCTGGTCGAGCTATCATTTTGAAGTTCCTTCGTTAGTTCTTATTTCTTTATTGCCCATAAGGGGCTAAAAATAGAGGGGACAAACAAGGACAGACAAAGGGATTAAGTCGATTACATTGACACCAGAGCGTAACTGGTACTTAATTTATCGACTCCGAAAGGATGAAAGGCAAAGTCGACCTCGGCGGAATTTGAACTCAGAACATAAAGACAGACGAAATGCCGCTAAGCATTTCACCCGGCGTGCTAACGTTTCTGCCATCTCGCCGCCTAATTAGTTAGTTCTTGGTATTCGAAAGTAGTGGCACTACGCAGTTTCTTATTTGAATATTATTTCAAAGCGAACGAAGTATTCTATTCTTATACTCAAGGGAAGCGACCAAATATTGTCTCTTGGCACTAGAATTAATATTTTTGGTTAGTCTAAATAAGGTTCACTACCACATTCGTTTCGTTCTCTCACGCTGAGTTAAGCATGCAAATGATATTTCCTTACAGTCTGGTTATACTGTCATCAGTCTCATGCAGAATAAGTGTTCAGCAAAGTCTAAGATTTTTTCTTTTAGTTTGCACACTCATCACTTATTGTATTGCTTGCATTTTTTAGAGAAGTCTCTGACAAATCTAATTCAAGTGTCGTCTGTACAACTGCAAACCATTTATATGTCAAGGTGAATATCTATTGTCTTTTTTGAAATATTTATTCTAGTACCCTGTTATTTACAGTTTTTTTTTAAATGTTTTGTTTTAAAAATTTTTACGGGGGCGGTTTGCTAGAGGAGCGCCTAATCCTCCTCCTGTTGCATTGGCTATTGAGAAAACCACAATCAATATGTCATTGAAACTTTCAGGAGAACTTAAAAGCTGTCAAAAGGCACTGTGAAAATATAGAACTGAGAATGGTTGCCCTATGAACAGATACAGTTAGTCATCGTTATTCCGTAAAGAGTATAGGACCAGTTTCCCGGTTTCGCGCCTTCCCCAGCGTATGTTTTCCGCACTGGAAGGGACGCCAGTCCATCGCAGTATTACCTATCTCTTCCAGCTAGACTGTCTAGGAATTGAAATCACAATCTTACGGCCATGAGTTCAACATCCAAACCACTAAGCCATGCACACCCACAAATGATATACAGATATGGGCAGGATTAATTGACCAACCGATCTTCCTATCTGGCCTCTCAAAGTAGGTCTGACTGGTTTATTGTGTTTGGAATACTTACAGGATAACGCCAGTGTTAATGCTTCAGTTTCTTAAAGATGTATAAGCATTTGTACAGAACTTAAGCCATTATTTGCTTATAACCATTTCATCACTCTACAATAGCTTCAGATAGTTTTGATGTTATGAACATTCATGGCACTATACGAAGCCCACAGACTCATTAAGTTTCTAGTAACTTGACATTAAAACTTCTTAATATGTGTGCGCTAAGGCGGCGAGCTGGCAGAAACGTTACCGCACCGGGCAAAATACTTAGCGGCATTTCGTCCGTCAATACGTTCTGAGTTCAAATTACCCTGAGATTGGCCGCGCCATTCATCCTTCTGGGTTCAATAAAATAAGTACCAGTTGAGTTCTGGGGTCGACTTACTTTCTCGACTTACTTCCTCTTCCAAAATTGCTGGCCTTGAAACCAACAACTATACTCTATAGAGACCTGGTAGTTTACTCCCGAGTACAACACTCAGTTGGCAACATAGAATTCGGGTACTATTCACTTCAAACTCAATAATAATGTCTATGTTTAAATGCAGTTCATTTAAGATGCCCTTGTTTTTATACATGACTTAACCAAAGAAGGTAGAGAAGCGCCTTTTATCAAGGTTTCCAAGGCTGCTCACATGAAAAAAGTGCTCACTGATCTTTTCGATAGAAGAAATTCCTTGGTGTTAAACAGAATGAGGGATTAATTAATTAAAAACTTCTATGTGTGTTAATTGTTCATTAATTGGTTTCAAATTTTGGTACAAGGCCAGCAATTTCGAGTAAGGGGTTTAGTTATTTACATTGAAGCTAGTGTTAAACTGGTACTTATTTCATCGACCCCGAAAAGATGAAAGACAACATCGACCTCTGTGGAATTTGAACTCAGAACGTAAAGACACACAAAATACCGCTAAACAATTTGCTTGTCGCGGTAACCATTCTGCCAGCTTGTCGCCTTTATTGTATTTTAGAAACAACACCTGTTAAAACTATGAAGATTTCCTGTTTGCTTGGATCTATGTAACAGAAAAAAAAAGATCCCTGAAATTGATTGGATAAAAACCCAAACCGAATGTTCTTCTACTGTGTGAAACTTCTCTTGAACAAAGAAACCTATATCTCTATATAATATTTTTAGATCTTTTCGGTCTGAACGACAGTCTTTTTAAAATAATTTCCCCGTAACTAAACACTTTTAAACTTCGTATACTGGTAGAATGTGTTTATAAAACATCTTTTTCTCTTGGTTTTATTGAGAAAATTCTATAGTTTGTAAGATATTTGTTGTTTTTTTCTTCAATGTCTGCAATTTCAACCAATCAATGACGTCTATTGAGGTGAAAACATTCTGTGCCGTATGAATATGTCCCTCGTTTAAGAAACAGATTGGGTTTATTTACATTTGTGAAGAAAAAAAAGATACCCTTCCCCCCACCCCTAACCTTAACTAACCCTAACCCTAAAAGAGATTGAAATGCAATAGCTCGATACTAGGGTCATAATTATAGGTGACAATTTCATATGACACCGCTAGAAAAACTGCCGTTCAAACCGAAAAGATCCATATTTTTAGCCCCTCACTGATTACTACTGTAATGGAAGGTTGAATTTCTGCGATATAATTATATTTTAAGGTTATCTCCACAGATTTTCTATAGAAATGATAACTAGCATTGTTTTCTTACGACGCTTCGCATCCGAATACATCTAAAGTAAACAGTGCCATCGAAGATGGAAAATAAGTAATAAGTATATGTACATATTTCATAAATTCGTGCTCCTTCTTTGACACCATTACCAATCCATTAACCACCTACGAACTCAAAGATTATATAGCTTTTAAATATAGCTTGTGCGTGGT